>NC_062564.1:151704922-151912422 GCF_022837055.1 Prionailurus viverrinus
AAAAAAAATTTTACTCGGAGGAGAATTTTAATAGTTGAGCCAAAAGTGTTACTTAAAACCAAGTTAAGATAAAATCATAAGAGACAATGTTGCCTAAGAAAAATCATGAAAGGAGATAAAATGTTACAAGTAGTTTTGCTTAATAACCATAAAGGGGAAACTATGATAGGAAAGATTAATCTGGCAAAAGGAAACTTGAAATTTCGAGGATGGGATCTCAAGGGTTCAGGTCATACCAGTATTTCAAATGGATTAAGAATCACTTGGAAATCAAAAATGCAGCTTCCTTGGCACCATTCTCTGATATTCTGATTCAGATTTGGGGATAAATCATCTGTATTTTAGGGGAAAAAATCTATTCTAAACAAGCATCCCATGTAATTTTGCAACAGAGTTAGTACATATATATCTATATACATTGCTTTAGACTTTTTCATGACATACTCAATTATATTTATCCTTATTCTCAGGAAATACTGAAGTAAGAGAAGTGATTAAATTCCAATAGATTATGAATTTAGGTTAAAGAGGTCTCTAGTTAAAAGCATGCCACATAAGTGTAGGTAGAAGTAAGTGAGGGGCACCTGGGTGGTTTAGTTGATTAAGCACCGGACTTCAGCTCAGGTCATGATCTCATGGTTCATGAGTTCGAGCCCTGCATCAGGCTCTGTGCTGACAACTCAGAGCCTGGAGCCTGCTTCAGATTCTGTGTCTCCCTCTCTCTCTGCCCATCACCCATTTGCTCTCTCTCTCTCTCTTTCTCTCAAAAATAAACATTAAAAAAAAGTAAGTGAAAGAAATATTTATTTTTCTCTTAAAAATGAAGAATAGAGAGTTGAATTTGGACTTATGTAATAAAGTGTAAAAACTGAAGCTATAAAAGACTTAGGAAATAGTAGTAGATAGCTTCCACATGATCAAAGAAGTTTCTACACAGTCCGGAATAGCTGAGAAAGTCTATGTGACTTTTCCAATGTTCATATGAATCACTAGAGGGCAACATCTACTATACCTTTAAGATCACTTATCACAGAATTGTTTGTAGTTACAGAGCATGAATGCAGAGCCTGAACTAGCAGAAGTGAGAAAGATAAAAGCTGCAACTAGAATTACTGTGAAACTCCTCAGATAATTTAGCTAACTGCATGAGGCCATCAGTAGCAGTTATTTACCTACTGAATGAATTAAGGCTTTCTTCCTAATTTGGGGAAAAATCAAGTAGACAGTCCTTGTCCTCTAAAAGCCATGTACACATTCATGTAGAATATAAAACAGAGTCCTGAAAAATGGAGTCCTTTTCTTTCAAATATGCATTAGTTCTAGAAGAATCCCTTTTCTCTTTATGGAGTGTCCTGTCTGTACAGAGTGTGCCCTAGTTTTATTCTTTATATTGTATTATTTGGGCTCACTTCCTCCTTGCTTAGATTTTTTAAAAAGGAAAGAAACTTCCAATGAGGAAAGAGCCAGTAACTGACTTCCTTTTTACCAGAATCAAAAAGAAAAAAAATCATCTTAAAAATCAAAGCTCTGATTTGCACATTTCAAGTATTTTTCATAAGTTTATATCCAGACAATTATTTTATTGTGTTTGAACAATTAAATGTTATAAAACCATTCTGGAGGAAAGTTGGTTAGAAGAATAAATGAATGAATAAAAATACACATTGATGAAATATTCTGACCCTGAAAGATTGAGGAAAAGAGGGGAAATGCTTAGAGAACAGAGATGGGGAAAACTACAGATAGGGAAGTAGGGAAACTGAACTGAGTGAAAAAGAACTGCATGTCTTAAACTGGAACGTTATGTTCTAAAAGAAGCAAAGCCCATCTTTTAATTACTAAGAGATGTATAATCTAATTCTGCTGTTTTAAAATTTTTTAAACGTTTTTTATTTATTTTTGAGAGAGAGAGACAGAGCATGAACGGGGGAGGGGCAGAGAGAGGGAGACACAGAATCTGAAACAGGCTCCAGGCTCTGAGCCATCAGCCCAGAGCCTGACGCGGGGCTCGAACTCATGGACCGCGAGATCGTGACCTGAGCTGAAGTCGGACGCTTAACCGACTGAGCCACCCAGGCGCCCCTAATTCTGCTGTTTTAAATACAGCAGATGGATAGCTACCAGTTAAGTTTTCCGGACTTCATGTGGGCGAGACAAAATACTTTATATTACTTTATCTTCTCAAGAAATTTATGGGACCAGAGCTACCACCACATACATCTTATGCATGGGAAAACTGATGTTTGGCAGGTTAATTTACCGGAAGAGCAGAAACATCTGAGCAATGAGTTCAGACCCTGAAGTCTTAACCACTCTGCTTTTCTCCTTCTATGGATAGAGGTTATCTCGATAGAAGACTACAGTATTCCTAAAATACAGTATACCTAAAAATCTACATGGAAACATCATCCAGGCCCATATTGCTCGTACAAATATATGAAGTATTGAAATACTTTGTATAAAGTTAATTTGGCTTATTTGAAATTGAGCCCATGTTTACTATTTTTAATCTAGGCATATTAATTAGCACTATTCAGAGTTAGAGAATATTTGTTCAAATCCATCCATTTTTGTGATTTTAGGGAAACAGCGGGAGACTTGAAGGAAAAATTATGCTTTCATCCATTCATTTAATACTTTTTAAATACTTTTTAAATACTACTTTTAGAAGCCATTTGTGGATGCTAGAGGAAAAATAAGGCATTACGTCAGCCTTAAAGAAATTGAATAGTTTCTGCTTTATCTCTGACTTGATATCCTAGAATTTCATTTTGCTGTTGAATTAAGCCACTGGTCAGTGAAACTATATGAAAGAGAAAAATTCGCAAACAAGTGAACACCGTGAATCTGAGATTCTGCCAGAGACACACCATGACAGAGACCGCACACAATCTGGGGAGGGGCAGAGAGAGAATCCGAAGCAGGCGCATGCTATAGTAACAGATAATCCCCAATCAGTAGCTTAAAGCTAAAGCTTTATTTTTTACTTACGCTATTATTCCTGTGTGGATCAAATGAGAGCTCTGCCTCCAGACAGACATCATCCTCACTCTTGAAGCGGCCTACCCCAGGACCTACCTTCTTGATCACTGAACTTGGCAAAGGGAGAAGAGAACTCTGAAGCGTCTCACCTCAGCATTATATATTTTGGACTGCAGGTAGTTTATAATGCATTGCCTAGAATTACGTAGCCCTGCTTAACTTCATGGGAACTCTCTTGAAAAGAGCAATCCAATGTATTTCTAGAATGAAGAAAAAACAAGTCATGTGAATGACAGTAGTGACAACCATATTCCTCTAACAACAACAACAACAACAACAAAAACATTTCCTTTTTACCCAAATAAGATACTTAAATTGTACACATAGTTTGCAAAAACAGAGTTAAAACTTTTGACAACATGGAAATATTTTAAGGGTAAAATTTAAGCCATTGATACCTTAGATGTATGTTGTTTTAAGTTAAAAAAAAATAACGTTTATTTTTTGAGAGAGAGTAGAGACAGAGACAGAGGGTGAGCAGGGGAGGGGCAGAGAGAGAGAGAGGGAGACAGAATCAGAAGCAGGCTTCAGACTCTGAGCTGTCAGTACAGAGCCCAACGTGGTCTCGAACTCACCACCTGCAAGATCATGACCTGAGCCAAAGTTGGAAGCTCCACCGGCTGAACCACCCAGGCGCCCCTAGAGGATCTTTTCAAATTAAGCTTAGGAGAAAAAGAAAATAACAGAAATTCTTTTTGTCTGTCCAGATTAACTTTGAAAATAGAAGTTCTTATCCCAGTGTGACAGAGTGGGATGTCTGGGATGTGAGTGTGTGTGTGTGTCTTTAGTAAATACAGGTAAAGTTTACAGGTCCAAAAACTTAACAACTTTGAGGCAGATCTATAGTGCTTTTGTGTGATGGTTCAAGATAACTTGGTGGTCTCTCAACTTGTCTATTTAAATAACTTTCAGATTTAATTGTGTACATATGTCTACTAGGAGAAATTTGTTTTCACCATACTAATAGGTAGTTTGGCATTGCTAATGACTTTTTTTTAAAGAAATACTATATACATTCCATTTTTTATTTCGTTGTTTTCATAAAAGACCTTTGCTTTCTTGTTCCCAAATTCCATGTAATAGTTACTCTTCCAGTAACTCTTATGGTATATTTTGTTCATTAAAAAGGACTTCGGAGGTTTTTTAAAAATTCTTTTTTACTTTTTAAAGTTCACTTATTTTGAGAGAGAGAGTGTGCATGTGTGGGAGGGGCAGAGAGAGAGGGAGAGAGAGAGAGAATCCCAAGCAGGCTCTGCACTGTCAGCGCGAGCTGGATATGGGGCTCAAATCCATGAAATGTGAGATCATGATCTGAGCCCAAATCAAGAGTCAGACACTTAACCACCTGAATTCCCCAGGCGCCCCTGACTTCAGAGTTTTATAAACCATGGACAAAAACCTATTCACTTGTCACCATTCAATGAGACTGGTAGAGTTCTTTTTCTTGTTACAATTCAGTTTATAAAAATACCTAGATATTTTTCTTTTGCTATTTTTTCTTAAAGTCGAATCTGAAAACTAAGGTATGTACACAAAGAACTTTAAAGTAAAACCAGTTTTAAGGAGATTGCCTATAATAAAACAATCACGATATAAACATTAAGTGTCCCAGGGTACCTGTGGCATAGGCATATGAAAATTATTATGCTCACTGAGAAGTGAACTGTTCCTGGTTTTCAGACATTATCAATACATAGGGGGAGTTCAGGTCCTGCTTCCATATTTAAAATATTTACTTTTTTCCCCCACATTGATTTTTTTTTTAAATAATTAAGCACATGTTTACATTTTATTGTAATGGCGGGTATCTGAAAGAAATGGTAAATGGATGAGATTGAAGCAATAAGATAGTAAAACAGTAAGAATGAGTTAAATATAAACTTAAACGTTAACATTTTTCACCAGATAATAATAAAATATATAAAGTAAAGGAGATGTTAAAAATGAAGTATAAGAAAATACTTATCTTTAAAAGAGAAGAAAACAAAGTATAAATTCAAGAAATATATTTCAGAGAAGGCATACTGATTAGCTTTTTTCCTCACTTAAAACTTTTTAAACTATAAGTATTGTCAAGTTCTGCTATACAGAATCTACCAATTTTTCACTTAAAATAGAATAGTCCTTGAAATATTTCTTATACCACTAGGGTGCCATTCAGTAAATTGCTTCTTCATAAGCACTAAATTGCACACTAATGTCTTGAGAAAGAAAGCTATCTACTCCCTAGGATTATAAATATTATCTCATTAGTTCTAAAAACATACTCATGAGGATGGAAAATGGAAATGGGAAATATTTCTTTCATTTTAGGGGTTGAGCCATTGAGACACTGAACATAGACTATCAGAATTACCAATACTCCAAATTCTAGAGCTCTCAATGTAAAATCTAATGTTGGAACTACTAAATAAGGAATTTACAACCCAGCAGGTATCTACATGTCCATGTTTGCAAAGCTATGAAAAATCTGACTTCATAAACCTTGATTTGGTTTGTTATGGTAGGGAATCCTTGCCATGGTAATAAGGGTGGATGAATGAAAGAAATGGCAAATCAATAAAATGAGGCAGTAGCGTGTTTAGATTAAAGTGTGGGTGAATGGATGACACTTAAATGTTCATAATTTCCATCAAGGTAATATTAATCATGAAACAAACCATACATGACAGAAGAAGGGGACAAACGTAAACCGACTTTAGACAAGAGTGTCTTAGAGAAATTCCTCCCACATTTGTACTTGAAAATTCCTTCTATAACTTACCACCTTCTGGCTGTCTTTATTTTCTTCAATATTTCTTCTTAATTTCAGGGGATTAACATTTTTTTTTCATGACTTGGTTGTTTATTAGGCTCATTTGTTCACTGTGAAGCAAGATAGAGCCCTGGCACGTCATTCCTTAAGGTTGAGTCTTCCCGTGGCCCCAGTGTTTCAGTGTTGATAGTAAGGCGTCCTTGTGATGCATGCAGAAGTTGTGATGACCCTGAGAGCCATGCTGAATTCCTTGGGTCCTTACTGGGTCACTTATTCTGTTGGTCCTAATGCCTTGGTTCCTGATGGCATAGTTTTGCTCCATGTCAAGATCAGTATTTACTGCAAAACTGTCTAACGCTACAGTTTATGTTCACATGCATGTTCAGTTTTCCCCAGACCTCTGTCTTCTTCCTTCTCAAAGTCTGATTCTTCTTCTCAGGTATCAGAACCGTGGGCCTCCCTAGTCCACCTGACATGTCTGGAACTTTAAAGACCAGGATCCAAGTCTCAGTCTCCTTTTACCTAGATGATTGCTAAGTTCCTACATAAGAGTTTGAATGCAGACAGACTTGTCTGAGGAAGTAATGCTTATCTTCACTCAGTAAGCCTAAACACACAATCTGCACTACTAATGCGTGTTTCCTCAGAATAATATGCAGGTGCTTGACATATAACTAAAGAGGACACATGGGGCTGTGAGCTTGCTACAAGAATATTCCAAACCTCTGATATTTTTTCCTTTTCAGAAGTGGTACAGTTAAGTCTTTGCGAGTCTCCTTATTAGAATTGTAACTGTCTCAGAGTCAAGTTAAATCTTGCCTATTTATAGTGTACTTACTTCTCTCAACTTGTAGATTAAAAATAAATATAGAGACAGTCCTGACTTTATTCTGGGGGAAGACCCTATTTGGAGAAATACCTGGGTTCCATATTTTTGATGAATGTAGATTTCCCACTTGAAATATTTTTTAAGTTTTATTTATTTATTTTGAGAGAGAGACACTGCAAGTAGGGGGGAGGCAGAGAGAAAGAGGGAAGGAGGGAGAGAGAATCCCAAGCAGGCTCTGCACCTGCTGCGCAGAGCCTGATGTGGGGCTGGAACTCACGAAACTGTGAGATCATGACCCGAGCCCAAACCAAGAGCCAGACTTTTAACCGACTGAGCCACCCAGGCACCCCCTTCCTACTTGAATTTCTTATCTTAAAACTTTTACTAATTGAGTATCTCAAAGAAGAATTTCAACTGGTTAAATTAGAATAAAAAGGCATATTAGGAAACAAAATTTAATTTTATTGTGAAATAAATTTGAATTCTAGCTTCCTAGTGCTTTTTCCTTTGAGACCTGAAAATGAGTGCCGAGGGTCATATCAGTGGCATCATTGCTTCCCTTAGCTAAGGGATCAATTTCAGTTATGTCATTGCCAGTTAAAGATGACCTTGTGCTGCTAAAATATTTTCAGTGACTGGTGTCGGAGATGTCGAAGTTTTCAGCACTGTGTTTTACTCTCTGCAACTCGAGTTGGTCTCTTCTCAGTCCTTTGCCAATCCTGACCTTTTCTCTTTTCTGCAATCAGTTGAAAGCAAGGAGTTATTTCCTGTTTTCATCTTACTTTGCTCAAGCTATTGAATGGCTCTCGTACTTGTACTATGTGAAAAGGGATAAGGCAGCTAATATTCACAACTCCAACTAAATACCTTAATATGGTCAATTTTGTGGGTGAATAACATAGTACCATATCCTCTGCAATCCACGTAGGAAAGGGTTTCCAAGATGATCTTTACCCAATGGTTGTAACACATGTGTGCCTTAGAAATTATTACCGAAATCACAATTTCATCAACATTGACCAGATTAAAACAATGGAATGTTTTCATTTTCTCTTTAATAGTGGCTTCATTTCTTCACAAATAATCACTGGAACACTATATCATAACACCATCTCCCTTTGAGGAAGATATGATTGCATGGTGCTTTGTGATCATTAATTTTATGTGCCAACTTGATAGTGGGCCATAGGATGTCCAGACAGCCAGTTAAACGTAATTTCTCAGTGCATCTGTGAGGGTGTTTCTGGAAGAGATTAGCATTTGAATTGGTGGATTGAATAAAACACATGGCCCTCCCCACTGTGGATGTGCACCATGTAATCCTTTAGCACCTGGATAGAATGAAATGAAAGAGGAAGACTGAATTATCTCTGCCTGTCTACTGAGCTGAGACCTTGATCTTTTCCTGCCTTCCATGCTTCTGGTCCTCAGACCTTCAAACTATACCACCAACTCTCCTGGGTCACCAATGTAAAGACAGTGGATCATGGGACTTTGTAGCCTCCATAAGTATATGAGCCAATCCCTTAAAATTATATATATATTCCTTATACTATACATATATATTCCTTATAATTCCTCATACTCTGTGTGTGTGTATATATATACATATATACACACATATATATATCCCTTATATAATTCCATATATATATTCCTTATGTAATTCCTTATACTATATATATATATATATTTCTTATAATTCCTTATACTATATATGTGTTCCTTTTATGAGAGAATGTATATATGTGTGTGTATGTATACACACATACGTATATGTATGTGTGTGTGTGTATATACATATATCTCTACATGGAACTGTTGATGGAGATAGGGCTATTGATAGAGATAAAACTATTGATAGACAGGGGTGTGTGTGTATGATAAAATCTTACTTCGGTTTCTCTGAAGAATACATGCTAAAAACCAACCTTTGGAGCAGACAAATCTGAGCTCAGTTTCTAATATTGACTCTTTTTTTTAATGTTTATTTATTTTTGAAGGAAGGAGAGACAGAACATGAGTAGGGGAAGGGCAGAGAGAGAGGGAGACACAGAATCTGAAGCAGGTTTCAGGCTCTGAGCTGTCAGCACAGAGGCCAACACGGGGCTTGAACTCACAAACCGCGAGATCATGACCTGAGCTGAAGTCAGTTGCTTAACCGACTGAGCCACCCAGGTGCCCCTCTCATATTGACTCGTAAAGTAACATTGCCAGTATGTCCCATAAATCTCTAACTTCCTAACCTGAATATATATATATATATATATATATATATATATATATATATATATATATATTATCCTCATCCAGACGTCGTTTCTTATTCTTCTTCCCTTGCTCTGTGTCTCAGGAGGCTGCCCTACATGGGCTACATCAAATGGACTGTAGATCTCCAGTTTCTGGTTAGGGCCAACTAACAGAGGGAATGGTAGGAGGGTCAGGGAGAGAGTTCTGTTTCGTTATCCCATTTCTCTCCCTGATGACTGTGTGTCCTCCCACCTAAGGATAAACACCTATTGCACAGGGGCCTTTTCCTTTTTGCACTCAGTTACAACTCTCATGGTATGTAGGTATTTCCCCTCCCCTGACACTGTCTGGATCTGGGGGCTGCTGAGTCTTTTATAGTCTCTAGCTCTAGGATGTCTCACCTTTTTTGGAGGGGTGAAAGGGGTGTTTTTCTTTAAACTGCCAACACATTTGTGTATTGTCCTTTTGTTAAACTCTCTTTGATTGCCTGTTTTAAGCATGCGAGGAGTATAACCTGTTCTACAGTTGTTCTCCTATCTCTAAAAGAGTTGCTAATAATCTTAGAATTATGAGAATTGTATGAGACAATGCCTGCTGAGTGCATAGTAACTAAGTGGTATTTACTAATGTTAGTTTTTTCATAATACAGGAGGTAAAACTTTTATTTTTGATCTGAAATAATTTAATACAACTTAACATTGTGCCATTCTGGGCACTCCAAGTAGCAGAGCTAAGAGAGCAATAGTTATGTAAAAGATCTGTTGGAGGAAACCTCTGTGAAAGATAAATGCACAAGGATAATCTTCAGAGCATATTTTGTGCCTGACGTGTGAGAAGAAAGTGTGGAAAGGAAGATTGGTTGGATAGGGAGTTAGACTGTGGTCCTGTTCCAAGGACAGTTTTGGTAATGCCACTGGGGAGTCCTTGAACCAAGGCTGCCCGCTGTACAATTCACTCTTACTGTAGGAATGAGCCTATACTAATATGCCCAGCTGTATTCAATTACTGACTAGGAGGAACCTAGGGAGAAGTGAGGCATATAAGAAAACACATGGTGGGTGCAGTGGGGCAGTCAGTCAGTGCTACTTCTTGCTACCTGAGATTTATTTCTTTATTTTTATTTTTTAAAATGTAATTTATTATCAAACTGGCTTCCATACAACATCCAGCGCTCCTCCCAACAGGTGCCCTCCTCAATGCCCATCACCCACTTTCCCCTCTCCCCCACCTGCCATCAACCCTCAGTTTGTTCTCAGTATTTAAGAGTCTCGTATGGTTTGCTTCCCTCCCTCTCTGTAACTTTTTTCCCCTCCCTCTCCCCCATGGTCTTCTGTTAAGTTTCTCCAGATCCACATATGAGTGAAACATGTGGTATTTGTCTTTCTCTGACTGACTTATTTCACTTAGCATAATACCTTCTAGTTCCATCCACGTTGCTGAAAATGGCAAGATTTCATTCTTTCTCTTTGCCAAGTAGTATTCCATTGTATCTTCTTTATTCACATCTTCTCTATTCATTCATCAGTTGATGGACATTTAGGCTCTTTCCATAATTTGGCTATTGTTGAGAGTGCTACTATAAACATTGGGGTACAAGTGCCCCTATGCATCAGTACTCCTGTATCCCTTGGGTAAATTCCTACCAGTGCTATTGCTGGGTCACAGGGTAGATCTATTTTTAATTTTTTGAGGAACCTCCACAGTTTTCCAGAATGGCTGCACCAGTCGGTATTCCCACCAACAGTGCAAGAGGGTTTCCGTTTCTCCACATGCTCACCAGCATCGATAGTCTCCGGATTTTTTTATTTTAGCCATTCTGACCGGCGTGAGGTCATACCTCAGTGTGGCTTTGATTTTGTATTTGTATTTTTCTGATGAGTGATGTTGAGCATTGTTTCATGTGTCTGTTGGCCATCTGGATGTCTTCTCTGGAAAAGTGTCTATTTATGTCTTCTGCCCATTTCTTCACTGGAGTATTTGTTTTTCAGGTGTGGAGTTTGGTGAATTCTTATAGATTTTGGATACCAGCCCTTTATCCGATATGTCATTTGCAAATGTCGTTTCCCATTCTGTCAGTTTCCTTTTGGTTTTGTTGATTATTTGCTTTATAGTGCAAAAGGTTTTTATCTTGATAAGGTTCCCATAGTTAATTTTTGCTTTTAATTCCCTTGCCTTTGGAGATGTGTCAAGTAAGAAATTGCTGTGACTGAGGTCAAAGAGGTTGTTGCCTGCTTTCTCCTCTAGGGTTTTGATGGTTTCCTGTCTCACACTCAGGTCTTTCATCCATTTTGAATTTATATTTGTGTATGCCACCTGACATAAAAGTAGTGTATTTCTATAGCTCTAAATTATACTTTTAGGTGGAGTACCAAAGTTAGGTTCACTAAAAAATAAGCAATGATGCTTTAAATATCTTATGGATATTGTCAGTCTTTGTACCTCTTCATTTGCCTACATATTGGTTAGTGATATCTTTTAAGAAATGTTTATTCAAGTCTTTTGCCCATTTTTAAATCAGATTTTTTTGAATGTTTTTATTTTTGAGAGAGAGAGCACGCGAGGAAGCAGAGAAGGATCAGGGGAGGGAGGAGGATCTGAAGCAGGGTCTGTGCTGACAGCAGAGAGCCTGATGGGTTCAAATTCACAAACCATGAGATCATGACCTAAGCCGAAGTTGGATGCTTAAACAACTGAGCCTCCAGGTGCCCCTTTAAATCAGATTTTTTAATTGAGTTGTAGGAATTGCTTATATTTCAGATGCTAACTCTTTATAAGACAAATGGTTTGCAGATATTTTCTTCATTCTGTAGTTTGCTTTTTCAGTCTGTCAATTGTTCCCTTTGCTTTGCAGAAGCTTTGGTTTTGATACAATCTCGGTTTGCTTTTGTTGCCTGTGCACTTAATGTCATTCAAAAGTATTGCCAAGACCAATGTCAAGAAGCTTTTCTCCTTAGGTTTCTTTCTAAGAATTTTATTGTTTTAGGTCTTCTATTTGTCTCTAATCCATTTTTTTGAGTTGAATTTTGTATATGGTGTGAGATAAGGGTCTATTTTCTTCAATATGTAGATATCCAGTTTTCTCAGCACTTGTTGAAGAGATAATCTTTTCCTCCATAGTGTGTTTTTGGCACCCTAAGATCAATTGACTGTAAATGTAAGATTTTATTTATGGCCTCTGTATTCTGTTCCATTGGTCTATAAATCTATTTTTATGGACTACAGTACTATTTTTTTATTACCCTAGCTTTTCCTAGAGTTTGAAGTCAACAACTGTGATACTTCAAGCTTTGTTCTTGGTCAAGATCCTTTAGGTTTTTGAGGTCTTCCATTCTTCCTTAAGAAATTTAGGATTTTTTGTTTGTTTGTTAGTGTGAAAAATGCCATTGGAATTTTGATAGGGATAACATTGAGTCTGTAAATAGTTCTTTATAGCACAGATTTAACAATATTCTTTTAAAAGAGGAACAGAGAATATCTTCACATTCATTGGCCTTTACTGGGGTGAGGTACATTCGTTTCATATTTTTTTTCCTCGTGAAAAGATGCTAAATTTTGTCAAATGCATTTTTCTGTTGAGATGATTGTACATTTTTTCTTATTCTTAATATTTTTTATCTCTTTTACCTGTTAATGTGGTAGGTCACATTTTTGTCTATGCTGACCCATCCTTGTATCAGAGGGATAAATCCTGCTTGGTCATGGTGTATAATTCTTCTAATGTACTGTTGTGTTTGCTAGTGTTTTATGGGAGACATTTGTATCTATTTTAGATTTGGTAGTCTCTAGTTTTCTTGTGATAGCTTTGTCTGGCTTTGGTGTCAAGGTGTTGCTGACCTCATGAACTGAGCTTAGTGTTCCCTCTTCTATTTGTTGCTCCTCCAAACAAGAGAGAAGGTAGGCGTTGAAAGTTCCCTTCCGATTATCTGGCACTGTGCTATGGGCAAGGGGATGGGGATATGGTTTTAATGTGTATCAGCTTTTCCTACTTGATTTAATGTGGGTATTTGCTCAGCTCCTTCTCATATAAAAGTCTCTCAACTAGTTTCTGGATTTCTCTGAGGGAATTGATGCATAGGTAGCTGTTTATGTGTTGTGTCTGGAGTTTCCTTTTCTGCCATCTTGCTGACTCACAGATCCTTTCGATTCAGGACCTTTCTGTGCTAGACTCAACTGTTTGGAAGAGCTCTGCAACTGACCTAAGTTTTAAAGAATATTGAAAAAATGAACCTGACTCAAATTAAATTTGTAGACATGATCTCTTTGATCTCAGAGTTTAGGGTACTTAGGGTTTTTCCTTTTTCTTTGTCTTTTTTATCCTTCTTTTATTTTTCCTCTTTTTTCATCCTTTTTTTCCCTTTTTTTTTCTTAACTTCCTTCCTTTGATTCAACAAGGAATATACACCTAAGGGAAACTATAGGGATGTTTTAATACATGAACTTTATTTCTTTTTATAGAAATTTCTGTAATTTCAAGAGGTGGAGAAAAAGCATTTCACAAAATTCAACATCTAGCTATAATAAACTCTCAATAAAGTGGATATAAAGGAAATGTATCTCAACATAATAAAGATCATATATGACAAGCCCATACCTAACATTTTACTCAATGGTGAGAAGCTGAAAGCTTTTCCTTTAAGATCAGGAATAAGACAAGGGCGCAATCTTCCCACTTAGGTTAAACACAGTATTGGAAGTCCTAGCCAGGAAAAATAGGCAAGAAAAAGCATCCAATTGGAAAGGAAAAAGTAAAACTGTCATTATTTGCAGATGAAATATTAAATAGAAAACACCTCAATCAACAAATTCAATAAAGTTGAAGAATCAATAAACAAAAATCTGTTATATTTCTATATGCTGATAATATCAGAAAGGAACATTAAGAAAACTCATTTATAACTGTTTCAAAAAAAAAATACTTAGGGATACATGTAACCAAGAAAATGAAAAACCTGTATTTTAAAAACTATAGGACATTGATGAAAGAAATTAAAGATACAAATACATGGACATATATGCCATGCTCATGGATTGAAAGAATTGTTAAAATGTTCATTCTATCCAAATTAATCTACAGATTCAACGCAATCTATACCACAATCCCAACAGAATTTTTTAGAGAAATAGAACAAACAATACTTAAATATAGAATCCTTAAAAATAGAACCATAAAAGACCCCAAACAGCCAAAGCAATCTTGAAAAAGAACAAAGCTGGAGCCATTGTGCTTCTTGACATTGTACTTCTTGACTTCTATTACAAAGATAGAGTAATTAAAGCATATGGTACTACAGACACATAGATGAATGGAACAGAATAGAGAGTCCTAGAAATAGATCCATGTATTCATGCTCATTAATTTACAAACTAAGAATACATAATGAGGAAATGACCATCTCTTCAATAATATTGAGAAAACTGTACCACTAGCTTATACGATACACAGATGTTAACTCAAAAGGAATTTAAAACAAACGTAGATGCTAAGAAAATATAGGTGGTAAGCTCCTTGACAGAGGTCTTGTTGAGGATTGTTTTAAAAAAAATCTGACACTGAGAGCAAGAATGGCAAGAACAAAAATAAGGAAGTGAAACTACATCAAGTTGAAACTTATGCACAACAAAGGAACCCATAAAAAGACAACCTACTGAATGGGAGAAAATATTTACAAATCCTATATCTGGTAAGGAATTGATATCTGAAATACATAAAGAACTCTTACAAATCAATAACGAGAAAGAAACCAGACAAACCAAATTAAAAAGGGATCAGAGAACCTGAATAGAAAGAATAACAGAAAGCTTACAGGTCCATGAAAATGAGCTCAACATCCCTAATGATAAGGAAATGCACATCAAAAACACGAGGTAGCCATTTTAATATGTATGAGGTGATAATCAAAATATTGGAAATAACTAATGTTGGCAAGGATATGAAGCAAAGAGAACCCTTGTGTACCTTTGGTGGGAATGTAAATTGGTGTATCCAATAAGGAAAACAGTATGGAGATGTCTCAAAAAAAAAAATAGAACTACCACATAAACTAGTAATTTTACTTCAAATTAGTGTTTGTCTGATTTTAAAGGATAGATGAACCCCTATGTTTATTGCACCATTGTTTACATGCCAAAATGTGGAGATAACTGAAGTGTCTATCAGTAGATGAATGGATGAAGATGCATGCACACACACACACAAAATATATATAATGAATATTATTCAGCCATGAAAATAAAGTTTTATCATTTTTAACCATCTAGATGGAGTTTGAAGGCATTATGCTAAGTGAAATAAAACAGATCATGTGATCTCCTATATGTGGAATCCAAAAATATACATATTAAAAAAAAACTCAATAGATACAGAAAACAGATTACTGATTTCCAGAGGCAGCAGGTGGAAAGTGGGAGAAATGGGTGAACTTTTTTTATTTGTTTAAACACATTAATTTTTTAAAAAGCAGCCTCAACTTGTTTTTCATTAAGTATTAGAGAAGTACCATAAAATGGTCAGCTCAGCATTTTTTTTTTTAAAGTTTGAGAGATAGTAAGAGAAGAGAGCCAGCAGGGGAGGGGCAGAGAGAGAGAGAGAGAGGGAGAGAATCCCAAGCAGGCTCCACACTGTCAGCGCAGAGCCCGGTGCAAAGCTGGAACCCACGAACCATGAAATCATGATTTGAGCTGAAATCAAGAGTCAGACACTCAAAGGACCAAGTCACCCAGGCCCCCCACTGCTTTTTTTTTTAAGGTCAATATTTTCAAAGTATGATTCAAAGGCCTACCTCTGTGTGTGGATAACTTGTATTACATAACCTAGTGTTACATAATAAAATAACTTTGAGAAATACTGGACTAACCAAAATTAAGCAGGTTTCTAGATTATAGGACTTCACTTATATTCTACTATGTTTTATAAAAAAATTTTTCTTATGTTTATTCATTTCTGAAAGACAGAGACAGAGCACAAGCAGGGGTGGGGTGGAGACAGAGGGGGACACAGAATCTGAAGCAGGCCAGGCTCTGAGCTGTTCAGCACAGAGACCAACACAGGGCTCAAAATCATGAACAGTGACATCATAACCTGAGCTGAAGCCAGACACTCAACCAACTGAGCCATCCAGGTGCTCCTACACTCTACTACTTTAATTCTCCTTCTAAAACTCAAAGAAATGGGAATGCAAGGTGGTGCAGCCACTCTGGAAAACAGTATAGAGGTTCCTCAAAAAAATAATAATAGAACTACCCTAGACCCAGCAATTGCACTACTAGGTATTTATCCATGGGATACAGGTGTGCTGTGTCGAAGGGACATGTTTATAGCAGCACTATCAACAAAAGCCAAAGTATGGAAAGAGCCCAAATGTCCATTGATGGATGAATGGATAAAGATGTGGTATATGTATACAGTGGAGTATTACTTAGCAATCAAAAATAATGAAATCTTGCCATTTGCAACTACATGGATGGAACTGGAGGGTATTATGCTAAGTGAAATGAATCAGAAAGACAAATCATATGACTTCACTCACATGAGGACTTTAAGAGACAAAAGAGATGGACATAAGGGAAAAAAAATAATATAAAAACAGGGAGGGGGGGAATCCTGGGAAGATGGCGGCATAGGAGGACTCTGGGCTCACCCCGTGTCCTGCTGATCACTTAGATTCCACCTACACCTGCCTAAATAACCCAAAAAACCGCCAGAAGACTAGCAGAATGGAGTCTCCGGAGCCAAGCACAGACGAGAGACCCACGGAAGAGGGTAGGAAGGGCAGTGAGGCAGTGCGCGCTACATGGATTGGCGGGAGGGAGCCGGGGGAGAGGGGCGGCCCGCCAGCCAAGCAGAGCCCCCAAGTCTGGCTGGCAAAAGCAGAGGGGCCGGACGGAGTGTGTTCAGACAGCGAGCGGGACTTGACATCTGGAAGGTTATAAGCTAACAGCTCTGCTCAGAGAACGGGAGGGCTGGAGGACAATGGGAGGGAGAGTTGTTGAGCCCCTGAAGACAGAGCTCAGCTTTGTGGGGAACACAGGCACACACTAGCGCCATCTCCCTCGCCCATCCCCCAGTCAAAATCCCAAAGGGAACCAGTTCCTGCCAGGGAACTTGCTTGCACTGCCCAAACACCCAACGCTGTGCTTCTGTGATTCCATCCCTCCGGCGGGTCTGACTCCCTCCTGGTGCCGCAAGGCCCCACCTGAAGCGGATCTCCAAAGGAAAAGCGAGCTGAGCCTGCCCTGTGCACCTTGCTGATCCACCCCAGCTAATATGCCAGATGCCCAGCACCACAAGCCTGGCAGTGTGCAAGTAGCCCAGACAGGCCACACCACCCCACAGTGAATCCCGCCCCTAGGAGAGGGGAAGAGAAGGCACACACCAATCTGACTGTGGCTCCAGTGGTGGGCTGGGGACAGACATCAGGTCTGACTGCGGCCCCACCCACCAACGCAAGTTATTCAAGACAGCACAGGGGAAGTGCCCCGCAGTTCTGCACCACTCCAGGGACTATCCAAAATGATGAAACGGAAGAATTCCCCTCAAAACAACGTCCAGGAAATAACAGCTAACAAACTGATCAAAAATGATTTAAACAATATAACAAAGTGAATTTAGAATAATAGTCATAAAATTAATCGCTGGGCTTGAAAACAGTATAAAGGGCAGCAGAGACTCTCTTGCTACAGAGATCAAGGGACTAAGGAACAGCCAGGAGGAGCTAAAAAATGCTATCAATGAACTGCAAAATAAAATGGAGACAACCACGGCTCGGATTGAAGAGGCAGAGAAGAGAATAGGTGCTCTAGAAGATAAAATTATGGAAAAAGAGGAAGCTGAGAAAAAGAGAGATAAAAAAATCCAGGAGTATGAGGGAAAAATTAGATAACTAAGTGATGCACTAAGGAGAAATAATATACACATAATTGGTATTCCAGAGGAGGAAGAGAGGGGGAAAGGTGCTGAAGGTGTACTTGAAGAAATAATAGCTGAGAACTTCCCGGATCTGGGGAAGGAAAAAGGCATTGAAATCCAAGAGACACAGAGAATTCCTTTCAGACGTAACTTGAATCGATCTTCTGCATGACATATCATAGTGAAACTGGCTAAATACAAGGATAAAGAGAAAATTCTGAAAGCAGCTCGAGATAAACGTGCTCTAACATATAAAGGGAGACCTATAGACTCATGACTGGTCTCTCTACTGAAACTTGGCAGGCCAGAAAGGAATGGCAGGAGATCTTCAATGTGATGAACAGAAAAAATATGCAGCTGAGAATCCTTTCTCCAGCAAGTCTGTCATTTAGAATAGAAGGAGAGATAAAGGTCTTCCCAAACAAAAACTGAAGGAATTCGTCATCACTGAACCAGCCCTACAAGAGATCCTAAGGGGGATCCAGTGAGACAAAGTACCAGAGACATTGCTACAAGCATGAAACCTATGGATATCACAAAGACTCTAAACCCATATCTTTCTATAATAACACTGAATGTAAATGGACTCAATGCACCAACCAAAAGACATAGAGTATCAGAATGGATAAAAAAACAAGACCCATCTATTTGCTGTCTACAAGAGAATCATTTTAGACCTGAGGACACCTTCAGATTGAGAGTGAGGGGATGGAGAACTATTTATCATGCCACTGGAAGTCAAAAGAAAGCTGGAGTAGCCATACTTATATCAGACAAACTAGACTTTAAAGGCTGTAACAAGAGATAAAGAAGGGCATTATATAATAATCACAGGGTCTATCCATCAGGAAGAGCTAACAATTATAAATGTCTATGCGCCAAATACAGGAGCCCCCAAATATATAAAACAATTACTCACAAACATAAGCAACCTTATTGATAAGAATGTGGTAATTGCAGGGGACTTTAACACTCCACTTACAGAAATGGATAGATCATCTAGACACACGGTCAATAAAGAAACAAGGGCCCTGAATGAGACATTGGATCAGATGGACTTGACAGATATATTTAGAACTCTGCATCCCAAAGCAACAGAATATACTTTCTTCTCGAGTGCACATGGAACATTCCCCATTAGATCACATACTGGGTCACAAAACAGCCCTTCATAAGTATACAAGAATTGAAATCATACCATGTATACTTTGAGACCACAATGCTATGAAGCTTGAAATCAACCACAGGAAAAAGTCTGGAAAACCTCCAAAAGCATGGAGGTTAAAGACCACCCTACTAAAGAATGAGTGGATAAAACCCGGCAATTGGAGAAGAGATTAAAAAATATATGGAAACAAAGGAAAATGAAAATACAACAATCCAAATGCTTTGGGACACAGCAAAGGCAGTCCTGAGAGGAAAATACATTGCAATCCAGGCCTATCTCAAGAAACAAGAAAAATCCCAAATACAAAATCTAACAGCACACCTAAAGGAAATAGAAGCAGAACACGAAAGGCAGCCTAAACCCAGCAGAAGAAGAGAAATAATAAAGATCAGAGCAGAAATAAACAATATGGAATCTAAAAAAAAACTGTAGAGCAGATCAATGAAACCAAGAGTTGGTTTTATGAAAAAATGAAATTGATAAACCTCTAGCCAGGCTTCTCAAAAAGAAAAGGGAGATGACCCAAATAGATAAAATCATGAATGAAAATGGAATTATTACAACCAATCCCTCAGAGATACAAGCAATTATCAGGGAATACTATGAAAAATTATACGCCAACAAACTGGACAACCTGGAAGAAATGGACAAATTCCTGAACACCCACACTCTTCCAAAACTCAATCAGGAGGAAATAGAAAGCTTGAACAGACCCATAACCAGCGAAGAAATTGAATCGGTTATCAAAAATGTCCCAACAAATAAGAGTCCAGGACCAGATGGCTTCCTGGGGAGTTCTACCAGACGTTTAAAGCAGAGATCATACCTATCCTTCTCAAGCTATTCCAAGAAATAGAAAGGGAAAGAAAACTTCCAGACTCATTCTATGAAGCCAGTATTACTTTGATTCCTAAACCAGACAGAGACCCAGTAAAAAGAACTACAGGCCAATATCCCTGATGAATATGGATGCAAAAATTCTCAATAAGATACTAGCAAATCGAATTCAACGGCATATAAAAAGAATTATTCCCCATGATCAAGTGGGATTCATTCCTGGGATGCAGGGCTGGTTCAACATTCATAAATCAATCAACATGATACATCACATTAATAAAAGAAAAGATAAGAACCATATGATCCTGTCAATCGATGCAGAAAAGGCCTTTGACAAAATCCAGCACCCTTTCTTAATAAAAACCCTCAAGAAAGTCGGGATAGAAGGAACATAAAGATAATAAAAGCCATTTATGAAAAGCCCACAGCTAACATCATCCTCAATGGGGAAAAACTGAGAGCTTTTTTCCCTGAGATCAGGAACACGACATGGATGTCCACTCTCACCACTGTTGTTTAACATAGTGTTGGAAGTTCTAGCATCAGCAATCAGACAACAAAAGGAAATCAAAGGCATCAAAATTGGCAAAGATGAAGTCAAGCTTTCGCTTTTTGCAGATGACATGATATTATACATGGAAAATCCGATAGACTCCACCAAAAGTCTGCTAGAACTGATACATGAATTCAGCAAAGTTGCAGGATACAAAATCAATGTACAGAAATCAGTTGCATTCTTATACACTAATAATGAAGCAACAGAAAGACAAATAAAGAGCTGATCCCATTCACATAAAAGAAGCATAAAATACCTAGCTGATCCCATTCACATAAAAGAAGCATAAAATACCTAGGAATAAATCTAACCAATTGTATAAGATCTGTATGCTGAAAACTATAGAAAGCTTATGAAGGAAATTGAAGAAGATATAAAGAAATGGAAAAACATTCCACGCTCATGGATTGGAAGAATAAATATTGTCAAAACGTCAATACTACCCAAAGCTATCTACACATTCAATGCAATCCCAATCAAAATTGCACCAGCATTCTTCTTGAAACTAGAATAAGCAATCCTAAAATTCATATGGAACCACAAATGGCCCCGAATAGCCAAAGTAATTTTGAAGAAGACCAAAGCAGGAGGCATCACAATCCCAGACTTTAGCCTCTACTACAAAGCTGTCATCATCAAGACAGCATGGTATTGGCACAAAAACCGACACATAGACCAATGGAATAGAATAGAAACCCCAGAACTAGACCCACAAATGTATGGCCAACTCATCTTTGACAAAGCAGGAAAGAACATCCAATGGAAAAAAGACAGTCTCTTTAACGAATGGTGCTGGGAGAACTGGACAGCAACATGCAGAAGGTTGAAACTAGACCACTTTCTCACACCATTCACAAAAATAAACTCAAAATGGATAAAGGACCTGAATGTGAGACAGGAAACCATCAAAACCCTCGAGGAGAAAGCAGGAAAAGACCTCTCTGACCTCAGTGATAGCAATTTCTTACTTGACACATCCCCAAAGGCAAGGGAATTAAAAGCAAAAATGAACTACTGTGATCTTATGAAGATAAAAAGCTTCTGCACAGCAAAGGAAACAACCAACAAAACTAAAAGGCAACCAATGGAATGGGAAAAGATATTTGCAAATGACATATCGGACAAAGGGCTAGTATCCAAAATCTATAAAGAGCTCACCAAACTCCACACCCAAAAAACAAATAACCCAGTGAAGAAATGGGCAGAAAACATGAATAGACACTTCTCTAAAGAAGACATCCGGATGGCCAACAGGCACATGAAAAGATGCTCAGCGTCGCTCCTTATCAGGGAAATACAAATCAAAACCACACTCAGATATCACCTCACGCCAGTCAGAGTGGCCAAAATGAACAAATCAGGAGACTATAGATGCTGGCGAGGATGTGGAGAAACGGAAACCGTCGTGCACTGTTGGTGGGAATGCAAATTGGTGCAGCCACTCTGGAAAGCAGTGTGGAGGTTCCTCAGAAAGTTAAAAATAGACCTACCCTATGACCCAGCAATAGCACTGCTAGGAACTTACCCAAGGGATACAGGAGTACTGATGCATAGGGGCACTTGTACCCCAATGTTTATAGTAGCACTCTCAATAATAGCCAAATTATGGAAAGAGCCTAAATGTCCATCAACTGATGAATGGATAAAGAAATTGTGGTTTATATACACAATGGGATACTACGTGGCAATGAGAAAGAATGAAATATGGCCCTTTGTAGCAACGTGGATGGAACTGGAGAGTGTGATGCTAAGAGAAATAAGCCATACAGAGAAAGACAGATACCATATGTTTTCACTCTTAGGTGGATCCTGAGAAACTTAACAGAAACCCATGGGGGAGGGGAAGGAAAAAAAAAGGTTAAAGTGGGAGAGAGCCAAAGCATAAGAGACGGTTAAAAACTGAGAACAAACTGAGGGTTGATGGGGGGTGGGATGGAGGAGAGGGTGGGTGATGGGTATTGAGAATGGAACCTTTTGGGATGAGCACTGGGTGTTGTATGGAAACCAATTTGACAATAAACTTCATATGTTGGAAAAAAAACAGGGAGGGGGACAAAACAGAAGAGACTCATAAATATGGAGAACAAACTGAGGGTTACTGGAGGGGGTGTGGGAGGGGGATGGGCTAAATGGATAAGGGGTATTAAGGGATCTACTCCTGAAATCATTGTTGCACCATATGCTAACTAACTTGAATGTAAATTAAAATACATTAAAAATAAACAAACTCAAACAAGTACTAAAATCCAGGAACTCTACTCCTATGTATTAAATCAAGAGAAATGAAAGCATATGTCCACCCAAGTACTTGTATGCAAATATTCATAGCACCCTTTAAATAATATCCAAAAATTTTTAACAAACTGAATCAAGTGGGTGGATATAAACTAATAGTGGCATATTGATATAGAATACTATTCAATAATAGGTAGGAGAGAACCGATATTGAAAAAAAAAATATGGATAACTCTCAAAATCATTATGCTATGGAAAGACATGAGATAAAAGGAATATATATTTTCATTAATCCATTTACATGAAATTCTGGAAAAGTAAAAACTAGTCTATAATTATAGAAAGTATATCAATGGTTACCTTGGGTCAGGGTGCAAGTGAATGACTTTAAATGGGTGTGAGGGAACTTTTTGGGGTGAGAAAAGTGCTGTATACCTTGACTGGTGTAGTGGTTATAAGGAGCGGTTATACATTTGTCAAGATTTATATACTAGTATACTTAAAATGGATCTATTTAATTGCATGTAAATAATACTTTAATTAAAAAAAAAATTGAAAAAAAACCTCAAGGAACACTGACTTTATTTGGTCAACAAAAACGTTGGCCTCAGAGTCGCATAACATGCCAGTATCTAGATTTATTTGTTAGCTTCCCAATTTGAAGGCTGGTGTGGAGAGGTAGTAACATGAACATAATCGCAAAACGTCAGGCGATTGCAATAGGTGTGAATACCTACTTGCGATGTTCAAACAGTTAAAATGAACGCAGTAATTAGAATACTCAAAATAACTTGTTCAGTTATCCCTTTCCTTGTAAACTAGTACTTTTAAGGTTAGGATACCTTGGCTGTCCAAAACAAACAAACAAAAAAACCTGACGTGCTAGATTTCTGTTCTCTAGCTATAAAGATGAGGCCGATGCAAAAATTAAAGCATTTAGAAACCATGTATTTAGCCTAAGGGGGGAAAAAGGTAATATGAATGTGAAAGGTGTTTGAGACGGGAGTAGATATACAGCCTCATGAGGCTGCATAGTGTGACCATATAATTGACCCTTTAACAAGGAATTTATAAGAGCGGGAAGAGAAGTGTTTAGAACCATATCAGGATGATAAAAAATGAGGGGGGCTCCTACATGGCTCAGTTGGTTGAACATCTGACTCTTGATTTCAGCTCAGGTCGTGATCCCCAGGTTGTGGGTCAATCCCTGCATTGGGCTCTGCACTGTCAGCACAGATTCTCTTGGGAGAGGTCAGCTTGGGATTCTCTCCTTCTCCCTTTGTGCCTCCCCTGTGGTTGCTTGCTCGCTTGCATGTGGTCATGTTCACTCGCTCAAAATAAACACTAAAAAATTAAAAAATGAATCTGTCCTTGCATATGTAGATCTTTCTTTAGGACATAAAGTTCAAAATGAAACTTTAGAACAAACTCAAAACATAGAAATATCATCTTTGTCTTTTAAGTGCGTTTCCCTGAACTAAAAAAAAATCTTTTTTTTAATGTGTATCAAGATTGTAGGGGAGACTAAGTTATTCAGAATCTTCATGTCTTTACTTTGATTAGAAATATATTTCTTTATCAGCCCACTTGTAAATGTGGGTCATTGGTAAAGGGGGAGGTGAGGAAGCATAGAAGCTGATTTTAATTTTTTTAAATTGTGTTCGCAATATTCTCCTTCCAAGTTACTTCCGTGGCTTATAGAAGCTTTGTTCACTTTGATCCTGTGCACGAGAGCTACATTTGCATGTATTTTTATTTCAGAGTAGTGCACTTATTTATAATTATCATATTTTGTTTTACAATTCCATTATATGGCCTGTGGATTCATGATTTGGGACTGTGCTCTGGTATTTATCAAGACTCTTCTGTGGACTTTGTATGAGCTACGTAATTTATTCCTCTAATGCAATCTGTGGAAAAATACAATAAAGCGCCAGGGAGGGGTGTGAGGAAGAAAGGCAGATGGCATGAATGATGTCTCATTTTTCTGACAAAGAATATAACAAGGATGGAAAATGATACACCGTGAATCCGTTGCGGTGACAAAGATTGTAATGAGAATTGGTATGAACATTACCTACTGCATTCTCATTACACTCTGTGGATTGTAATCTTCTCATCCTCCTCAGAGGCTGTACCCATCCTCCACTGACTGATGACTCTTCTATATAGCTCTGCTTCGATTTGCTGTAAAAATATTTTTGATATAAATGGACCATTAGGAAAAGCAAGAAATAAAAAATCTCAAAATTGATGCTGGAGCTTTAATTCTAGTGACTGGTCAAGAAGAGAGCTTTTATTTGCTAGTGTGAAAGGATATTAGTTGGCACTTCAATAAAAGCAGTGTTTGAATAAAAAATTGCCTTTATTCTGAGCAAATGAAGCCTGATGGTTGCGGTGTTTGCTGCACAAGATGCAGGTAGGAGGTTGGATAAAATAATAAAGAGAGGAGTTCATATAGAGTAAGTCTCAGGAGTTTTAGTTCTTAAAACTGCATTATGATATTTTCATTATAAGTTATGTAACATTATCTAGTGATACTTTAAAATCTTAAATGAAGTTACAAATTAGTGAGAATTGTAATTATGGACCTATGTAGCAACATATACCATAAACTGTAGAATAAACAGAACATGGTAGACCTGTTGTCCACAAAGACATATGACAATTTTATTATGGAGACCTAAAAAATTTCGAAATCTGTTTTGAAAACTAAATAGGGGCGCCTGGGTGGCTCAGTTGGTTAAGTGTCTGATTCTTGATTTCAGCTTGGGTCATAATTTCACAGTTCATGAGTTTGAGCCCTGCATTGGGCTCTGAGCTGAAGGCACAGAGCCTCCTTGGGATTCGTCTCCTTTTCTCTCTGTTCCTCCCCTGCTTGCTCTCTATCTCTCTCAAAATAAATAAAAGTAAACTTAAAATAACAATAACTTTTAACTTCCTTAACTAATGAAATATATTAGAAAACATCATTAAACATATTAAGCATAAAATACTACAAGCATTATGGAGCACCTGGGTGGCTCAGTTGGTTAAGCATCCAACTCTTGATCTCGGCTCAGGACATGATCTTACGGTTCATGAGATCGAGCCCCTTGGGGGGCTCTATGCTGTCAGCCCAGAGCCTGCTTGGGATACTCTCTCCCCCTCTCCCCCACCTATGCCTCCCTCCCGTCCCCCCTCCCCTGCTCACTTTCTCTCTCAAAAATAAACATAAAAAAATATACTTCAAACATTACCGGGGCACCTGGGTGGCTCAGTCGGTTAAGCGGCCGACTTCGGCTCAGGTCATGATTTCGCGGTCCGTGAGTTTGAGCCCCACGTCGGGCTCTGTGCTGACAGCTCAGAGCCTGGAGCCTGTTTCAGATTCTGTGTCTCCCTCTCTCTGACCCTCTCCCATTCATGCTCTGTCTCTCTCTGTCTCAAAAATAAACGTTAAAAAAAAATTAAAAAAAAAAACAAACAAACATTACCAAGCTAGATGCAAAGCTTTTACATGTTGTTATCCGGCATTGTCCTGATGTTCCAAACTCGTGTGATAAATCAAGAAAAATAAAAGGAAATGATACTGGAAATGTAGGAAAAGATAATATTACTTCAAGGCAACTCTTTAAAATTTAAGAATTAATGGGAATAGAACCAAAACTAATAAAAAGGCAGTGATTGGTCCCCATATAATAGCCAAGTAATAACAAAGTACAAATAGTTATCCACAATAGCAATAAAACCATAAAACACCTAAAAGAAATGACAAACTCTATATAAAATAGTTATAGAATGTCACTGAGTACAAAGCAAGACTCCTAAGAAAGGAGAAATACAATGTGTTTTTCAGCTGAAAATTTTGATTAGTATTCTGATATTATGGAAATATGTGACAGTTTAATTATATGTCTCACATGGTTAAATGTAGTAAATTAGCTAATAAAAGTTTAGAAAGCATTTGTTATACTACATAAGAAATTATACTCTCAAACTACAATGACTAAAACGGGTTGGTATCTGGTCTGGAAATAAACAGATTAAATGTTCTATGATAAAGCTGTTTCAAAGCTGGAGAAATATGTAATTATTTGATAAATTGCTTTAATGCAGTTTGGTATCCTATTGAAAATACAACAAAATCCTATCTCAAATTAATCATAATACATTTCAGATTATGCTCCATCTCCAAATACAAGATCTAAAATTATGAGTGAACTCCTATAAGGTATAGCAGTAGATACTTTATAATCTTGAGGTATGATGTTAAAGCTGAAACTTTTGTATGGTGACACTATTAATAAGGGAAAAACATGGGGAAAGATATGAGGTAACTGTTTATTACATATTTATCATAATCTTAAAGTATAATTATGTTGGTGAGGTCCATGGAAATAGGAAAATTGCTTACAGTGGAACACAAACTATTTTTTGAAGTGTGGATTAACAATATCTACCAACACATAACATTTCCAATTTTTAACCCAATGACATTATTTTCAGAAATCTTTTTTTAACTTTTTTTTTTAACATTTATTCATTTTTGAAAGACAGCACAAACGGGGGAGGGCCTGAGAGAGAGGGAGACACAGAATCCAAAGCAGGCTCCAGGCTCCAAGCTGTCAGCACAGAGCCCGACATGGGGTTCGAACTCACAAACCGCGAGATCATGACCTGAGCCAAAGTCGGAGGCTTAACCGACGGAGCCACCCAGGCGCCCCTGCAGAAATCTTTCTTAATGAGTATATTATCTCAGAGTGTCCAGTTGCCCTTGAAGAAGGGAGGGTTAAGCCATGCCAGGAAGCATTTTTTTAAGTGTTCCCCCACTCCTCCCTGCCAAAGACACAGTGCCGACATGCAAGCAGGGGAAGGGCAGAGAGAGAATCCCTAACAGACTCCACACTATCAGTGCAGAGCCCAACACAGGGCTTGCACTCATGAACCTGCAAGTTCATGACCTGAGCTGAAATCAAGGGTCAGACACTTAACCAACTGAGCCACCCAAGAGGCCCACCAGGAAACAATTGTAAAACATACGAGTAAATCTATGAGCATTGACATTTTGAAAATTCTAAAACTTATTCTTAAGTGGGTGGAGAAGTTTAAGAAGTTACAGAAATATAAAAAAGTTATCCTACTTTTGTGAACCATGTAGTCAAATATACAGTTTATATGTAAAAAAAATAATTGAATGTTTCTATTTTGTATACTATTTTTGGGAGCAAGTATTTTATAACTTAAAATTAAAAATAATACGCATGATATTTATATATTGGGTCTCATGGTACTTCCCAAGCTAAAGTTCTTTGATTTTTTTTTTTAACCCTTCACTTACAAGATAGATTACATCTCTTTAACTTGCATGACCTTTCATCTTTGGACCAAGGCTGGATTTGTATATGTTACTGCCAATTATCTCATGTTCCATCAACATGGGGCTATTCTGTTGGGTAAACAAATCATGGAAATTCATCCCCCAGCACTCTGCTCATGTTATTCCCTCTGCCTAGATTTACCTTCTGCCTTACCTTAGAAATCTTCAGCATCAGTGTCATTTCTAATGCACTACCTCTTTTGAAGTTTTATCTAAGATCCCCGAGGCATAACAGAATCCTTAGGCAAATTATGTAGCACATCAATGCCTTGGTATCTGCATTTGTAAAATGGGAACATTATGTGAGACAGTATCTATTAAAAAAACAAAAACAAAAACAACTTATAATAGCTCCTGACACCTGGCAGGCACTCAGTAAATGGTAGCTGTTATCAGCTATCCTTGTTTATATTCCTATAACACTAATTAGATTCTTTCATAGTGGCAGTTATTACCTTATATCCTATTTATCGATTATACTCTATATCTTCTATTGTAACATAAGCATACTTTGTGACTAACACACATCCTTGTATATTATTTGCCCTCAATACATGTTGACTGAATAAACAGGTAACTTGAATTTTCATATTGACAGAAAGCAGATGAAACATAGAATATTAAACAATAGTGAACATGAAAATCCTATATATAAATATTCAAGGTAGTCTAGAGGGCAAATCACAGAAATGTATTTTTTCTTGGGAAAAGTAGGTAGCCGATCAATGCGCTATTTAGTTACTTTAAAGCAGAAACTTTTTTTTTTTTTTAACCAGGGCCAATACCTTTGTGGGTAGTAGTCTCTCAAGGCATGTATCTCCATCAGGTTCCTGCTCTTTCAATAGAAGATATAAAACCTATTCCTTCCTGACCTGACGGTAGAAGCATGTGGCCCTGTATTTGACAAATAATACAAAATACCTACTCAATAGCTACACTGTTCTGAATAGAACCTCCAGTGTACTTATGCATCCCACTTAAATGTTAAAGGTATAGTAACTGAGTTGCAGTATACTGTCTAGGAATTATGCACTCAGCTCTTTAATGCTCTATAATGCACCCATGGATTTATTCTGACCGTCACATAGCTGCAGAAGTTAATTATAATCTTTTGTTCTTGGGACCTTTACTCCTCCTCTGTTCTCCCCCAGAATATGATTGCTTTTAATAAATTGCACTTCAGTATACTGCATCAGCCTACACTGAGATAGGATAGAAGAAGAAGCAGCCCCATGTCACTCCTTACTGTAGGCACTGTGAAGATCTTTTTGAGGATATTCGTTATATTGAACTATATGCTGTTTTTTTGAGAATGCAAAGGAGTAATTTCTTAGTACCTGGGACTGGGTAATAGTCCTGCTTCCCTTGAGTAGCTAGCATATTTATATTTGTAAACAGTCTAAATCAAGAAACTCTATCTGCCTTTTTTAGTGGTTACAATAAGTTTGAAGCCAAATTATTGACCCTTGTGAAGGATTTTAAAAATACACTTTGTTAATAAACCTTGTTAGTAAACCTTTACATTGTAATGTATTTGCTGTAGCTATTATACTTACCTATAGTAAAAAATATTGATTTGATTTGAGTTAAATCATTTTGGAGGTCACATTTATACACATATTTCCATGTAAATATACATATCAGCAGTCACTAAATTTTGGTAAGTGTCCTGCCTCTTAGGAAGGTAGTAGACTTGGAATTTTAGAGAAAGTCAATGTCTGTCCCATGTCAAAAAGCCACTTAACAACAACAAAAAAAAGTTGACATCATGAAATGCAATCTTAGGTTTCTAATAAAAATTCTTCCATTATTTGTTTCACCTTCTCCCTACAAAGATAATTTTAAAGTTCATAACCAATCATTTCTTAATATAAAATGGAATATGGACAAAATCCTGTCATAAGTGTTATAAATTCCACTTTTTATATGTAATACCTATGTCCTGGTTGAAATAAGAGTCTTATTGAATAGAGTCATATTTTGTTTTACATCTTCTATAACACATTGCACAGTGCCATATGGGGTATTCAATATTTAATCTGGATTGAAGTTTCTAATGCACCCTTTTGATAGCCCAAGTCCACAAAATGGCCAAGCTAATGGGATGAGAGATAATTGAGTATCTTTAATATATTGTTATTTTTTAGTATATTATTATTTTTATTTATCATTTGGTCACTCTTGAAGGATCCATTGTTTTGACTGAAGCCATCAAGTTCTCATTTCTGAAAGTTTTCAAATAGAACATAAATTTGGTTACACGTGGTAACTAAACTGTTAACATGGTAGAAACCTACATGCTAAGAACAACATTTTGGGGTAAATTATGGGTAAGCTGAAGCTGCATTTAGAAAAGAAAAAAATTAAAAAAAAATAGAGAAGAATAAGCAAAAGGACTATATGGCACATAAACTGATAAGAATTATGGAAATCAAGTTTACCAAGATTTCCAGTAATTTCTCTTCCTAGTTTCTATCCTTCATGAGCTTTCCAGTGAATTCCTCTTTCTTCTCTATTATAACTGGATTTTTGCTGATGGTAAGGCTACTAAGACATGAATGAAATAAAGCAATACTGGTGAGAGTTCTCTGGGGTATGCCTTTTTAGAACTAAAATCTCAGTCCACTTACAAAAGACAACATGAACCTATGTGCAAAGAACAGAGTGAAAGAGGTTAACTCTGTTCTTGCCTTTTATTTAAAACCAGTCCGTTAGAATATGTCATATTAATGTTAATTTGAATAGCATTATATATTGAAAAAACAAAAGAAAGGAATGGAATTTTTAATTTTTTTCTATTTGATTAAGCATTGAATTAATAAAGCAAAGTGATTATTGAGGTGATCTAATATTAAGTAATATGTATATCATGGATTTTGGGGGGAAAATGTTGCTCAGTGAAATTTGATTCACCTTAACTGCAGGAGTAGCTAGACCTTCAAAACATCCAGAAAGACTTAAGTATCAACAATTAAGTCAATGAGAAATACCTGAAAATCAGTAGTTTCCTTATCAGCTCTGCTTAGGGCTAGATTTAGGATTTAAAGCTTTCAAATTTCAGTACCGGCTGTGGTTTCATTTCTTGTTTTCTCTTGAACAAAAGCATTTCTTCCAGCACTCCTGTGAGATAAGAATTTGAAGGGCTAAATGAATGTAGCAACTTCATCTTTATTGGTGGCACACAAGGTAGATAATTGATTTTATTTATTGGCAAAAACAAAGTTACTCTTGTATGACGAGTAGAGAAAGATTTCCATGAAATACATTTTGCTTTTAACCTCATGCTTTGCTTTTTAACCACTGGCTGCCAAGCCAATCCCTCACTGGTCAAGGATAAAAATTGGGTTGATAGAAGTCATAGGTTTACTCTTAAAGAAATTAATTCAACGTCATTAACATTTTTATTTAAAGAGCCAACATAGTGAATTGTGGAGCTGTAATTAAATGAAGGAAAATGATTATTGATTTTATTGCATTCAGAAACTGCAAACACTTCAAAAGGCTATTGTAGTGTAGTCTATTGTCCTCTGCATGGTCCTGTCCACACCTAGCTTTGCACAGCTAATTTTTATCTTCAATTATTTTATTGCCCAGAATAGAACAGCCCAGAGAAGTCTGTCATAGAAAAGCTGCCAGTAAATTTCCCGAAAGATCTTCTAAACCTGTGAGGTAAATAAATATAAGATAGGGAAATTTACTCATGTTATTCAGGGTATTCAGGTTTTAATCATCTACCTGTAATTTTTTGGCGAGATCAGTTATGAACAGTAGACTCCAGTCTCTTCCAGAAAAAACAACTCTGCTAAGATACCATGCCTATAAATATATTTTATACTTATCTACAAAGGCAATTTCAATATCAGTGCTTATACTTCTATAAGCTTTATTGAAATTGATTTTTGTGTACATTTTTGATATTTCATGTTGTGTAAAACTGATATAACACAAAGTTTTGAAATAAAATACATAAATATTTTTATTCTGTAATTTTGGAATTAGAGTGTAGTGAATATTCAGAGTATAATCAAGTAATATTAAAACTCATAATTTGAGGTCAAATATATACATCAAGCAAGATACTTAATATTTTGTTAGAAAATAAGTTGTTTCATTTAGATGGTTAATGAGTGAAGAAGTTGGTTAAACAGAAGTAAAAACAATAAATGTAAAAACTCATACACTGTTTGAAATAAAATTTATCCACATATATCCATGGACATTAATGATTTTTTTTAATGATCAGGCGGTCTTTCTCTAAAATTATAGCAGTTCATTAAAGAATTAACAGTGTAATCAGAATTGGAGCATTCACTTTTGTAAAAAATTTCAAAGTGGAGGCTCTGATATTAGACCACCTGGGTTTAAGGACTGATCCTATCACTTATAGTCATTGTTTAATTGATTTTTAATTTCACTTTTCTGTTTTCCTTTTTAAATGTTATTTATTTTGAGAGAGAGAGAGAGAGAGAGAGAGAGAGAGAGAGAGAGAACATGTGTGTGAGTGAGGGAGGGCCAGAGAGGGGGTGGGGGAAAGAGAGAATCCCAAGCAGGTTTCACACTGTTGGTGCACAGCCTGATGTGGGGCTCGAACTCACAAACTGTGAGATCGACCTGAGCTGCAATCAAGAGTCAGATGTTTAACTGAGCTACCCAGGCACTCCTTTTTTTTTTTTTTTTTTAAATTTTAATTAACACCCAGGGCAATATTGGTTTCAGGAGTAGAATTCAGTGATTCATCACTTACATACAACATCCAGTGCTCATCACAAGTGCCCTACCTTAGAACCTATCACCCATCTAGCCCATCTCCCACTTTCTTCCCTCTGTCAACCTATAGTTGATAGTTCTCTATCATTAAGAGTTTCTTGTGGTTGGTTTTTCTTTCTTCTCTTCCCCGACCTTCTCATATGTTCATCTGCTTTGTTTCTTAAATTCCAAATATGAGTGAAAGCATATGGTATTTGTCCTTCTCTGGTTGAATTATTTTACTTAGCATAATACATTCTAGCTCCATCCATGTCATTGCAAATAGCAAGATTTCATTCGTTTGGATGGATGGGTAATATTACGTGTGTGTGTGTGTGTGTGTGTGTGTACACCATATCTTTTTATCCATTCATCAGTCAGTGGATGTTTGGGCTCTGTCCATAGTTTGGGTCTTGTTGATAATACTACCATAAATATTGGGGTGCACATACCCTGTCAAATCTGTATTTTTGTGTCCTTTGGGTAAATAGTAGTAGTGCAATTGCTAGATTGTAGAGTAGTTCTATTTTTAGTTTCTTGAGCAATCTCCATGCTGTTTTCCAGTCTGCATTCCCATCAATGGTGCAACAGGGTTCCCGGTTCTCTGCATCCTAACATCTTTTGTTTCTTGTGTTGTTAATTTTAGCCACTCTGACAGGTGTGAAGTGCTATGTCATTGTGGTTTTGATTTGTATTTCCCTGATGGTGAATGATGTTGAGCATCTTTTCATTGGTCTGTCAGCCATCTGAATGTCTTCTTGGAAAAGTGTCTATTCATGTCTTCTGCCCATTTCTTAACTGAGTTGTTTGTTTTTTGGGTGCTGAGTTTGATAAGTTCTTTATAGATTTTGGATACTAACCATTTTTCTGATATGTCATTTGCAAATATCTTCTCCCATTCTATAGGTTGCCTTTTAATTTTGTTGATTGTTTCCTGCACTGTGCAGAGCTTTTTATCTTGATAAAGTACAAGAACTATTTTTATAGTTCATGTTTGCTTTTGTTTCCTTTGCCTTTGGCGACATGTCTAGTAATAAGCTACTCCAGCTGAAATTGAAGAGGTTGCTGCCTGTATTTTCTTCTAGGATTTTGATGGTTTCCTGTCTCACCTTTAGGTCTTTCATTTATTTTGAATTTATTTTTGTATGGTACAAGAAAGTGGTCCAGTTTTAGTCTTCTGCATGTTGCTGTCCAGTTTTCCCAACACCATTTGTTGAAAAGACTGTCTTTTTTCCATTGGATATTCTTTCCTGCTTTGTTGAAGATAAGTTGACTGTTTAGTTGTGGGTCTGAGTTCTCTATTCCATTCTGTTGATCTATGTGTCTGTTTTTGTGCCAGTACCATATTGTCTTAATGACTACAGCTTTGTAATGTGGCTTGAAATCTGGAATCGCTATGCCTTCAGTTTTTATTTTCTTTTTCAACATTGTTTTCTCTATTTGGGGTCTTTCGTGGTTCCATACAAATTTTAGGATTGTTTGTTCCGGCTTTGTGAAAAATACTTGTAGTATTTTGATAAAGATTGCATTAAATGTGTAGATTGCTTTGGTGGTATAGACTTTTTAACAATGTTTGTTCTTATAATCCATGAGCATGCAATGCTTTCCCACTTCTTTGTGTCATCTTAAATTTCTCTCATAAGTGTACAACAGTTTTCAGAGTATAGCTCTTTTACCTCTCCAGTTAGGTTTATTCCTAGGTATCTTACCATTTTGGTGCAATTACAAATGTTATCTATTCCTTGATTTCTTTTTCTGCTGCTTCATTATTTTTGCATAGAAATTCAACAGATTTCTGCACTTTCATTTTATATTCTGTGACTTTGCTGAACTCATGTATTCTAGCAATTTTTTAGTGGAGTCTTTTGGGTTTTCTACATACAATATGATGTCATCTGCAAATAGTGGAAGTTTGACTTTTTCCTGGCCGATTTGTATGCCTTGTATTTCTTTTTTGTCTGATTGCTGAGGCTTAGACTTCCATTACTATGTTAAATACTAATGGTAAGTGTGGACATGTTTGTCTTGTTCCTGACTGTAGTGGAAAGGCTCACAGATTTCCCCATTGAGGATGATATTAGCTGTTGGCATTTCATATGGCTTTATGATGATGAAGTATGTAGGTATGTTCCCTCTATCCCTACTGTAGTGAGAGGTTTTTTTTTTTTTATCAAGAATGGATGCTGTATTTTGTCAAATGCTTTTTCTTCATCTATTGAAAGGATCATATGGTTCTTAACCTTTCTTTTATTAATGTAGTGAATGACATTGATTGATTTGTGAGTATTGCACCAGCTCTGCAGTGCAAGAATAAATCCTATTTGATCATGGTGAATAATTCTTTTAATGTACTGTTGAATTCAATTTGCTAATATCTTGTTGAGAATTTTTACATCCATGTTCATCAGGGATATTGGACTGTAATTCTCCCTTTTAGTGGGCTGTTTGTTTTGTATTGGAATCAAGATGATGCTGTCTTCATAGAAAAGGTTTGGAGGTTTTCCTTTATTTCTTTGTTCTTTCTTTCTTTCTTTCTTTCTTTCTTTCTTTCTTTCACACTTTGAGAAGAACAGATATTAACTCTTCTTTAAATGTCTGGTATAATTTCCCTAGGAAACCATCTGGCCCAGGACTCTTGTTTCTTGGGAGATTTTAAATTACAGATTCAATGTCTTTGCTGTTATGGGTCTGTTAAAATTTTCTTCCTGTTTCAGTTTTGGTAGTTTGTGATTTGTCCATTTCTTCCAGATTGCCCAGTTTGTTGGTTTATAATTTTTCATAGTATTCTCTTCTAATAGTTTGTATTTCTGTGATGTTGGTTGTGATATCCCTTCTTTCATTTTATCTATTTAGGTCCTTCTCTTTTCATTTTGATAAGTTTATCAATTTTGCTAATTATTTAAAAGAACCAGCTCTTAATTTCATTGATCTACTCTACTGTTTTGTTGTTGTTGTTTCTTTATAATTTCTTTCTGTTCTAATCTTTATTATTTCCCTTCTTCTGCTGGCTTTAGGCTTTATTTGCCATTCCTTTCCTAGCTCCCCTAGGTATAAAGTTGGGATGTGTATTTGGGACTCCTCTTGCTTCTTGAGATAGGCCTTAACTGCAGTATACTTCCTTCTAAAGACTGCTTTTGCTGAATCCCAAAGGTTTTGGACTGTGGTGTTTTCATAATCATTGACTTCCATGTATTTTTTAAATTATTTCTTCTTTAATTTTCTGGTTAACCCATTCATTATTTAGTAGGATATCCCTTAACCCTTATGTATTTGAGGGCTTTCCAAATATTTTCTTGTGGTTGACTCAAGTTTTATAGCATTGTGATCTGAAAATATGCATGGTATGATCTTGATCTTTTTGTACTTGTTGAGGGCTAATTTGTGTCCCAGTATGTGATCTATTCTGGAGAATGTTTATGTGCACTTGGAAAGAATGTATATTCTGCTTTAGGATGAATTTTCTGAACATATCTGTTAAGCCCATCCAGTCCACTGTGTCATTCACAACCATTGTTTCCTTGTTAATTTTCTGCATAGGTGATCTGTCCATTGTTGTAAGTGGGGTGTTAAAGTCCTCTAATATGACTGTATTATTGTCAACGAGTTTCTTTATTGTGTTAGCAATTGATTTATATGTTTGGGCCCTTCAAATTGGCGGCATAAATATTTAAAATTGTAAGAACTTCTTGATGGATAGATTGCTTAATTAAGACATAATGCCCTTCTTCATCTCTTACAGTCTTTGTTTTAAAGTCTAGTTTCTTATATAAGTATGGGTACTGGCTTTATTTTGATGTTCATTAGCATGATAGATGGTTCTCTATCCCCTCACTTTCAATCTGGAGGTGTCTTTAGGTCTAAAGGTGAGTCTCTTGTAGGCATCATATAGATCTTGTATTTTTTTTTATCCCCTCTGATACCCTGTGTCTTTCAATTGGAGCATTTAGTCCATTTACATTCAGAGTGATTATTGAAAGATAAGAATTTAGTGCCATTGTGTTAGCTGTAGATTTCATGTTTCTGGTGATGCTCTCTGGTTCTTTCTAGTCTTTGTTGCTTTTGGTCTTTTTTTTTTTTTTTTTTTTTTTTTTTTTTTTTTTTTAACTCCACTCTGAGAGTCTCACTTAAAATTTCCTTTAGGGCTTGTTTAGGAGTTACAAACTCCTTTTAGTTTTTTGTTTTTCTGGGAAAACCTTTGTTTTACTTTCAATGACAGCATTACTAGATAGAATATTCTTGGCTGTTTTTTTTTTTTTTTTTTTTTTTTCCATTCAGCATATTGAATGTATCTTGCCACTTCTTTCTGACCTGTCAAGTTTCTCTGGACAGATATGCTACGAACCCGATCTGTCTTACCTAGTATGTTAAGGACTTTTTTTCCCCTTGCTGCTTTCAGGATTCTTTCCTTGTCTGGGTATATTGTGAATTTTATTATGATACATCTTGGCGATGGCTGGTGATGGCTGGCTTTTGTTGAATTTAACAGTTCTCTGTGCTTCTTGGATTTTGATGTCTGTGTCCTTCCTCATATTAGGGAAGTTTTCAGCTATAAATTGCTCACATAAACCTCCTGCCCCTTTTTCTCTCTCTTCATCATCTGGAACTTCTATTATATGAACTATATTGTATTTTAATAAATCATTGAGTTCATTAAGTCTGCCTTCATGATCCCTTTGTTTGCCTCTTCTTTTCAGCTTCCTTATTTTCCATAATTTTATCTTCTCTATCACTATTTGAGTCCTCTACCTCATCCATCATCATTTTTATGGCCTCTATTTGTGCTTGTATTACAAGCGCTTTTTGTATTACAGCGCTTTTATTTTTGCATGACTATATTTTAGTTTTTACCTGTGCAGAAAGGAATTTTCTGGTGTCTTCTATGCTGTTTTTCAAGCTCAATTAGTATCTTACAGTTGTTTTAAATTCTAGTTCAGACATCTTACTTATATCTTCATTTACTAAATCCCTGGTAGTCATTTCTTCCTGTTCTTTATTTTGAGGGGAATTTCTCTGTCTTGTCATTTTGGATGAAGAAAATAATAATAGTAATAATAATAATAATAATAATAAAAAAGATTGAAATAAAAATTAAAAAATTTTAAAAAATAAAGGAAGCTAGGCCCTAGGTTTGTTTTGGTCTGCTTGTTGAGAAAAGCTTGATAGAAAAAAGAGAAAAGAGGAGAGAAAAAAATTTTTTAATTAAAAAAGGATAAAATTAAAAAAAAATCATGCCCTTTCTGGTATCCATAAAACAAGAGAAAAATAACAAAAACAGAAACAACAACAACAACAAAAATAACCTGAACAAACCAACAAAAAACCCTCAATGAAGGTAGACCCAGTTTCCCCTAGAATTGAAACTTTGCAACATTCTATGGTGGGTAGACTAATCTCTTTGGAAGGGATTTTTGCTGGTCTTCTGGGGGGAGGAGCCTGCTGCTCTGATTCTCAGGCAGCCTGGGAAACACAGGGCCTCCATTCTTTACTTGGTGGCACTGTTGTGCTCACTGGGGTCAATCAGTGTTTGTGGGCTAATGGTGAAAAGGGCTTCACCTGCTTTCTAGTCTCCAGAGCAGGAAGTTGATGTTCTCATACATGCACAGTCAACCCTCGTGTATCCCCAGCTTCCATCAGCTCCCCACCTTCCCTGTGTCTGTGTCCAAGCTGTTTGCCTCCCAGGCCATGCCTCTCCCCAAAGTTTCATCTCAGACACAGCTGTGTTTCAAAACCCCACACTTCAGAGACATCCACATTTCAGACCCACAGTGGTTTTCTGGGAGAGGGTCTCAACATGCTGGGGTTGGTTTTTCCCAGTAAATGGTCATGCCACCACACGATGGCAGTGACTCAGAGTTTATGGTAAATTGCAACACACAGCAGAAACCAGGGTTTGCTGCCCTCAGCCAGACTCTGTTTCTATACGTGGGTGAACCTGGTAACTTTATCGTGCCTGCTGGGTCTTTTGCCTGGGGATAGGCCTTATCACCTATACCAAATGCACTCTGAGCAGGTGAACTGCTTCTCCCTGTGCAGCCCAGGGGATCCTCAGACCACACTGCCCTCTCCCGGGCATCTGCCCTGCTTCATTCCTGGAACACCACCAGAGGCTGACCTCTGTAACTTCAGACTTGGTTCTCCACAATTTATAAAAAAAAAAAAAAAAAAAGGTATACAAACCCTCTCTTTTTTCTCCCTGTCAGTGGTTTTGGGAGACAGTTTTCTTGTACAGTCCCTTGTGTGTGTTTTCACTCTTTCTCTCTGGCTGCTCTCTGGGGAGCGCTGTCTTGTGTAAACCCAACGAGCTGCTCTTTCTCCCTTTCTCCTCTCTGTGAAAATGGCTGCCTCTCTTCTGTGGCACCACAGTACTTCTCTCCCCTAACTCACCTCTCTGCACCATATGCCTGCTGTGTTCTCTCCCTCAAATTATGTAGATTGTTCTGTTAATCCTCAGATCGATTTCCTAGGTATTCAAAATGGTCAGATGTTGATCTAGCTGTGTTCCAAGGATAAGACAAGCCCAGAATCCCCTTACTACTCCACCGTCTTAACTCCTCCTCTTATAATCATTTTTTTAAAGTTTGTTTTGTCTGATAGAAGTATTGCCACTTTGGCATTTTTTTCCCCTCCTTCCATATGTGTGGAATATCACATCCCTTGACTTTTAACCTGTAGGTCTCTTTAGGTCTGATGTAAATCTCTTGTAGGCAGTGTATGGATGCATTTGGGTTTTTTTAACCATTCAGTCACCCTATGTTTTTTGATTGGAGCATTTCGACCATGTACATTTAAAGTAATTATTGGGGTGCCTGAGTATCTGACTCTTGGTATCGACTCAGGTCATGATCTCGTGGTTTCTTGAGTTCAAGCCCCGCATCAGGCTCCATGCTGACAGTGTGGAGCCTGCTTGGGATTCTCTGCCCCCCTCTCTCAGTGCCTCTCCTCCACTTGCACTATCTCTGTCTCTCTCAAAATAATTATTTTTCCAAGTTTATTTATTGATTAGTACGTACTTATTGCCATTTTGTTGTTTTCTGGTTGGTCTTTGTTCGTTTTTCTTTTGCTATCTTCCTTGTGACTTTAGTGTTACAGTTGGATTCCTTTATTTTTTTTGGGGGGGTATCTATTACAAGTTTTTTGGTTTGTTTTTCCATGAAGTTTATATATAACATCCTAATTGTATGGCAATCTATGTTAAGCAATCTAGTGAGGGTTGCCTAAATTCAAACACTTTCTAAAAGCTTTACATTTTTATTCCTTATTCCATGTTTTTTTTTATTTATTTTTTTTTTTAATTTTTTTTTTCAACGTTTTATTTTATTTTTGGGACAGAGAGAGACAGAGCATGAACGGGGGAGGGGCACAGAGAGAGGGAGACACAGAATCAGAAACAGGCTCCAGGCTCTGAGCCATCAGCCCAGAGCCCGACGCGGGGCTCGAACTCACGGACCGCGAGATCGTGACCTGGCTGAAGTCCGACGCTTAACCGACTGCGCCACCCAGGCGCCCCCCTTATTCCATGTTTTATGTATATGATATATTTTTCATCTTTTTAACTTGTGAGTCTCAACTAATTTTTAGATAAAACTGACTTCACTAATTTTGTCTTTTAACCTTCATACTAGCTTTATAAGTCACTGGCATTATCTTTATTGTATATTTTCTTTTACTTATAAAGTTTTTCACTTTATAATTTTCTTAAATGTGATTATGACCATTTCTTTTCCACTTAAACAAGTCTTTTTAACATTCCTTGTAAGATTTAGTGGTGATAAATTCCCTTAATTTTTGTCTGGTATGTTCTTTATCTTACAGTCAATTATGATTGATAATCTCACTGCATAGACCATTCTTGGTTGTATTTTTCTTCTCATCACATTGACTATATCATGCTACTCCTTCTGCCAAGTTTCTGCTAAAAAATCAGCTTATACTTTTATGAGGTTTCCCTTAAATGTAAATCTTTGCTTCTCTCTTGCTGCTTTTAATATCCTTTATCTTTGGGGCGCCTGGGTGGCGCAGTCGGTTAAGCGTCCGACTTCAGCCAGGTCACGATCTCGCGGTCCGTGAGTTCGAGCCCCGCGTCGGGCTCTGGGCTGATGGCTCAGAGCCTGGAGCCTGTTTCCGATTCTGTGTCTCCCTCTCTCTCTGCCCCTCCCCCGTTCATGCTCTGTCTCTCTCTGTCCCAAAAATAAAATAAACGTTGAAAAAAAAAATTAAAAAAAAAAAAATCCTTTATCTTTAATTTTGGACATTTTGATTATGTGTATTTGTGTGGAACTCCTTGGATTTACTTTATTGGAGTTTTGTGTGCTTTCTTGATAGGGATATCTGATTGCTTCCCCATGTTAGGTAGATTTTTAGCTATTTCTTTCAATAAGTTTTGTCCTTTTCTCTCTTCCTCTGGAAACCATGCAATTAAATATTAGTACAGCTGATATTGTCTCAGAGCTCCCTTAACTCATCCTCATTTTTTAAAATTCTTTTTTCTTTCTTCTTTTCAGTTTGGGTGCTTTCCAGCACCTACCTTACAGATCTTGGATTTATTCGTCTGCCTCTAATCTGTTGAATCCTTCTGTGTATTTTTCATTTAAGTTATTGTATTCTTGAACTCTGGTTCTTTTTCATATTTTCTCTTCTGGAATTTCTGCTCATGGAGCCTATCTTCTCTTCTCAGGTGCAGTGAGCATCTTTATGACCATTACTTTAAACTTTTTATCAGATTGTTTATTTTTGTTTTTGTTTCCTTGCTTGTTTTTTTTAGTTTGATCTTGTTCTTTTGTTTGGAGCATATTCCTGTCTCTTCATTTTGTTAGACACTGTGTTTGTTTCTATAATCAGATGGGAGAGCTACTTTTCCTAGTGTTGAAGGAATGGCCTTATGTAGGAATGTCCCCTGTGTAAACTGCATGTACCTGGCAGCATTGACTATCTGGCTGGAATTGTTGTGGGTGCACACTGGGGTTCCTGGGGAAATCTTCACTGGGGCCACCCTATTGGATTGGCTAGAGCTGAAGGCTGAAGTGGGCAGAGGCTAGATGGCCCAGTCGTGCTCCCCACAGTGGACACCCTACCAGGATGTCTGGAGCTTCAGCAGGTGCAGGCTAGGATCTCTGGTGAGTCATCTGGAGCTGAAGCAGATGCAGACCTAGTGTGTCCCAGAGTGATTTGTGTCTGTGTTGCTTTGGTGAGAAGGCTGGACCTGTAGTGGGTGCTGTCCAGGGTGTCCTGCTATATACTGTTGTAGGGCTAGTTTTGTTAGGATCTCTGGAGCTTGAGTGAATGTGGGTGCTGGAGCCTGCCTTGAAGGGATGGCTGGGGCTGGCATAGTTTGGGACCCAGGAGTTCACTGAGGCAAGTGGCTGGCCCATACTCTGCTCTCATCTATGCTATCAAGTTGGAAGCATAGAGCACATTCTTGTAGCTTCCCTGCCGTTGACAGGTGCTCCAAGGCTGTTTCTTTTAAATTTTAGTTGCCCTTTTAAACTGTGTGTGTGTGTGTGTGTCTGTGTGTGTGTGTGTGTGTGCGCGCGCGCGCGTGCGTGCACGCGTGCATGTGTGTGTGTGTATGTATGTGTGTTTTCCTTTTGCCTCAGGGTCAGTGAGTCTGCTCCCAATCCCTCAGTACTATCCCTCTCCACTGAAATTTGCAGCATCAAGGGTGGGACTCCTGTGGATTCTGTGTCTCCATCTCTCCTGCCTTTCTCTGTATGATCTCTCTGGTTGTGCAGAAGTTGCTCAGGTAGCCCTCTGTCCTTCTTCAAGAGGAATTCCTCGATTTACAGGTGTAGATTTGGTGTGTCTATGGAGGAAGTAAGTTCAGGATCTTCCTATGTTTTTGTCTTTGACCCTTCCCCTTCTATAATGTTTTCTTGTAAAATTTTCAGACCTTATTGGTTTCAGACTCTTCTCAAAATGGTGTCACATTTTGATCCTTAAGAATTTGTAAGACTTTTTGTTGTGCTTAGGAACCTGTAGTGGGAAGAACAGTAACAGATGTGGTTGGTGCTTCAGATCAGGAATGTTTTCAGGAGCAATTAAGGTATTTAACTTATTTTAATCGGTTTATAAACACTATGTGCTCCTAAACACTTGAAAACTGTAAAGGTTAAAAAAAAAAACTGGCATCGTCTCAGAAAAGTGCAATGCTTCCACTACTCACAATCCCCTTGTCAGTTGAATAGCACTCAATGTATTCAAAATTATAGCTATTACAGAAGAAATTGCAAGTTAAATACAGGGAAGTGTGTGAACTATGTTGCTTAGCACTGTGTTGGTGAGAACTACCCATCCAACAAGACACTATCAGCCAAAGTCATAGAAACAGTTAAACCTGTGTCTCATTTGATATTTCACTTGAAAGTCATGACCATAACTTTAATGTCTTAAGCAAAAATTTCTATCCCTTTCGCCCCCAGCTTACTGGGTACCTATTAAATACCTATTAGTCCCTATGACCAGAATTTTGCTGAATGAATACAAAGTATTGTCTGGTGATTAAAGATTGGTCTGTTTATACTAGCTGACATTCTTTTGCACTCACCTTTTTTTTTTCCAAATAGTTTATACAGTCAGAAATTAGATGCTAATCTTCTTTGGATTTGTTAACACAGAATTAGACACACTATCTTTTATCTTGGATAGGGAATACTTTTCTCTTTATCTACTATTTAAAAAAAAATTTTAATGCTTATTTATTTTTGAGAGAGAGAGACAGAGTTTTGAGTGAGTGGAGAAGGAGCAGAGAGAGAGGAAGACACAGAATCCAAAGCGTAGTCCAGGCTCTGAGCTGTCAGCACAGAGCCTGACGCAGGGGTCAAACCCATGAACCGTGAGATCATGACCTGAGCCGAAGTCAGACGCTTAACCGACTGAGCCACCCAGGCGTCCCTCTACTACTTTCTTAATAGTGGCAAGAGAAAGGAGGATAACATGAATAATTACAATCTACAAAAACGTTGAGAATTTTCAAACTCTTTAAAACAATATTTTAATTTCTTTTTTCATCAATGTTTCACCAGAACTGTCAAAAAAAGACATTTGGTTGATCGACCTTCACTTTTATTTTTGTTGTAGATAAACATTAACAGGAAATGGCTTGAAGACGAGTAATTGCAAAGTGAAGAGTAAATCAATTGTCATGATATATGAATTGGAAAATGGGCCCTATAATCCCAGAGAATTCACTGAAAGTTGGGTTAGTGATCAATAACGGCCATGGATACAAATGTACATGGTTTCAGGAAACTAGCTAATGAGACAATGTAAACTTGCCTCTTCCACTCATCCACAGACCCCTTGTTTTTAAATTATTTTATCATGGTGTATATCATATAGAGAACTTCTCTGGATAGTAAATTCCACAAATGCTAAGATCTGATTTTGCTTAGCAGTGTATTCTCAGCAATAACACTTTGCCTGGCACAGCAACTATATGTATATATATATATTAAAGTTGATTTATTTTGACAGAGACAGAGACAGCATAAATGGGGGAAGGGCAGAAAGAGAGGGAGACAGAGAATCCCAAGCAGACTTCACACTGTCTGCACAGAGCTTGATGCCAGGCTCGAACTAAGAAACGGTGAGATCATGACCTGAGCCAAAACCAAGAGTCAGGTGCTTAACTGAGTGAGCCACCTATGTGACCCAATATTTTCTATTAATATATTCCAACCCATAACAATAGCTTTATTCTCTAGTAGGTGATTACTGTAACTTGTTTAACACTATAGAATAGAAAGTTGAATTATCACTTCTAAAATGTATCCTTACCTTTATCACTTTATGATGGAACCTAATTATCAAATTCATATTGATCCATTACAGAATGTACTAGTTCAGTGTAGATTCTTAGGCACTAACATGTTTTCTTATGAGAACTTGTACATGGAGTTTAAACTCTAAGCCTCAGAGGTTTTTTTGGTTTTTTTTTTTGTTTGTTTTTTTAAGATGGTGATCTTTTACTTTTATAATTGTCTATGTTAGGGATTAAATAGGCTTTATGTTCCAGAAATGTCCATATCAATGGTCCTTTTAAGCTCTTAATGGGTGCTAAGTATCATTAATAATAGTGTTTCAGAATAAAAACAAATCTGGCCCTTAACTTTAGGATTCTTAATATTGAAGTACAGTAAAACCTGGATTGCAAGTAACTTGTTCTGGGAGTGTTCCATAAGACGAGAAAACATTTCTAATAAATTTTAACTTGATAAGTGAGTGAAGTCTTGCAATACAAGTAGTATGTGATGCCAAATGTCACATGATCATAACTGAGCCAATGGTTCCCTCTCCCTCCCTCTCTCTCTCTCTCTCTCTCTCTTTCTCTCTCGCTGTGGTATTGTGAGTGATCAGTCTCATACTCAGATGTTCAGTCTCAGCCTGTGAGGTTTGGCAGAAATCAGTAACTTTTCAGAATGTTGGAAGGTGCCCACAACTTAGCACTAGTGTATTTTTTGTCACATCTAAGCACCTATGGACAGTCCTTTGCTTTTCCACACAAGAGTAAGCTTAGGAATGCTTTGCTTCACTCTAGGTCAGGCTGCCTGCAGATAGAGACCCTTTCCTCTGCAGCCTTATTGCCAGTTACATTAAATACATTCCATTGAGACAATAGATAGCAGTGATTCTGTTAGTGATGGTGAAAGTTGTCCAACACAATAACCCTCCTCTCTCTTGTCTCCCTCACACCAACCATGAAAATTTTCAAAGGTAAAAGGCAGGTTAATTTGTTTATATTTCTTTATATTTTAAATTTCATTTATTATTTTATGTTATAGTATAATCACTATTACATGAATGTTTTGGGGTTGTGGAACAAATCATCTGAATTTCCATTTCTCTTTTAATTTTTTAAATATTTATTTATTTTTGAGAGAGAGTGTGTGAGCAGGGGAGGCGCAGAGAGAGAGAGGAAGACACAGAATCTGAAGCAGGTCCCAGTCTCTGAGCTGTCCGCACAGAGCCTGACACAGGCCTCGAACCCATGAACTGCAAGATCATGACCTGAACTGAAATCAGACGCTTAACCGATTGAGCCACCCAGGCGCCCCTCCATTATTTCTTATGGGGAAATTCACTTTGATATAGAAGTGCTTTAGATTATAAGCCTGTTTCCGGATTGAATTATACTTACAAACCAAGGTTTTACTGTACTTTGGTCTCAAAATATGCTTTTATTGGGCTCTTGCTGGCTACAGAACATACTTTTATATGATATAGATGACAATTATGTTCAAGAGTCAGAATAGGCCCTAACATGACATTTTAGTCACAGAAAGGAAGGAGTGGAAAAGCAACTGCCACAATGAAATTTCTATCTGCATTTTCTAATGTGCTTCAAGGAATTAAATACTTCGGGTTGTAACATTCTTGCTGAGATTCTTTATGCCACTTCTCATATTCCAAAAAGATCTTCAGGGAAAGTCACCTTGAGGGGCACCTGGGTGGCATAGCCGGTTAAACATCTGACTCTCTCGATTTCGGCTCAGGTCATGATTTCATGGTTCTTGAGTTTGAGCCCCGTGTGGAGCTCCAGACTGACTGTGCGGAGCCTGCTTGGTATTCTCTTTCCCTCTCTCTGTGCCCCTCCCCTGCTGTCTCTCTATCTCTCTCTAAATAAAATAAGCTTTAAAAAGAAGAAAAGTCACCTTGAGTGTTTTTACTAATACTCTACAAATTGCTGTCTGTGGAAAATTGTGTAGAACATTGTTGAACCAGTTTTGCGGATGAGACACTGTAACTACATACTTCCCACATCACTGCTGATGTGGCTCAAGGAAACTCAAGCCTTGACCTCAATATTTCTTGAGAAGAATGTTTGGCAGGTTTCCATAGGGACAGGCTATGTGAGGCTAAATTTCAATGTTAACTTGGGATATAGAAATGATCAGTCTTGGGAATATCTGATCCTGCTAGTCCTCAACGTACAAAAGATTCAATGTACATCACATTGAAAATGATATGTTATTGTTGTTTGTACATTATAAGAGGTCAAGATTTATAATGGCAAAAGTGCAATTTTTAAGAAATACTTATGGGGGCGCCAGGGTGGCGCAGTCGGTTAAGCGTCCGACTTCAGCCAGGTCACAATCTCGCGGTCCGGGAGTTCGAGCCCCGCGTCGGGCTCTGGGCTGATGGCTCGGAGCCTGGATCCTGTTTCCGATTCTGTGTCTCCCTCTCTCTCTGCCCCTCCCCCGTTCATGCTCTGTCTCTCTCTGTCTCAAAAATAAATAAACATTAAAAAAAAAAAGAAATACTTATGGAAACCATTCAGCCAATTAAATTTCACTGGGAGGAGATATATAGAAATGTGAAATATAGAAAACATTCAGGGGTACATTCGGCAATCAACCCTTGTTTTCTATTTTATGGTGTACCATACTTGGAGAAGTCTTCTATCAAAAAACAAAAATGTTCTTTTTATAGGTTCAAACATCTTATATTTTCAGTCTTTCCAACTGATCCTATTTATAGGACTGTTTCCACAATATTAATTGAAAATCACTAAGTTTGTAATATTTTGGGTATTTGAGCTATCATAAGGACATTAAATTGGAAATTTCAACATGGTTTTTATCAATATCCTAAATCTTACTAATTGTTAACAGTTTGCCTTATGTTTAAATTTAAATTATATTGACAATTACTGGGCATTTTCATAAGTTTTTCTTGTAGAATTGAAGGAGGATATATAAAAATCTAATGATAACTGAGAGAAGGTAGATTCAATTAAGATAGTATAAAAGAGGCCATTGAGATCTAAACCAAATGGAAACACTTTTTGTTGTTTGATCATTTGCACTTAGATCTGGGTTTTGGGAGTTGTGAAATTCAATCTTGTCTCTAATTTTGACTTTCAGTGGTAGGTAATTTTATTGACCTGTTTTTATATCTCTCAGATTCTTAATCTAACATCAGCTTTCACCTATTTTTATTAAATTGACTTGAGAAAGCACATAGGCATTTTGAATGATAGGTGATGATAAGGCATTTATAATAGGTTATAAACATGTTTTTGTAATTTACATTTTAATATGTATTTATAATTCATTTTAAAGTCCTGAAACAGCTCTACATAATAAAGAGCTGAGAAGTAGTCTAATTTCCTTCTCCTGCAAATATTCAGTTCTCTGCTCCATATATTTAAGTACATACCAAGAAAAATAGTACCTTCTGAAGATTTTTTCTTAAAACTTTCTTGGAGAAGTGAAATAGCAATGACAGCTAAATATTCAGTTTTCAAAAAAAATTCTTAGAGTTACATGCTATGTAGGGAAAGAAAAGATTGAGAGATGAGATTTCAAAGTATGATTCAGTTATTTACAATCCTGCAAATAAGTTTTTATAGTCATTAAATCCATTTATTTCATCACTAATCTTTATATTTCCTTTAATTTCAAAGATACCAAATACAATTATTTTTAGTACAATCAATACTTAGTCTTTTTGATGAGTCCAGAGTTGTACCATGTGATATAGAATGTTTGTCACCCAAATAGTGTTCATTTCTTTAAAATCTTTTCTATTTATATTCTCAAACACAGATCTGATTTCTTTACAGATTTATTTTTGTGTTCTAAAGTCTCTATAAATGTGTAATATGTACTCTTTTTACCTGGCTGCTTTTGCATAGTATCATGTTGTAGAGTTTGTTTATAGTTAATATGTAGTGTATTTTTTTTTATTCTGGTAGTATTACATTGTGTGAACATACAAAATGTATTTATCAATTTATCAGTTGATTGACATTCGTTTTGGGTTGTTTCTAGTTTTGGGGCTCATAGAAATAAATTTAAAAGTAAAATAAATAAAAGACTAAAGATTCTTCTGTTATAATAATATTCTCAAAAGTTATTAGCTACTACTAAACCTAATAGATTACCAACTATACTTTTGAAGTTCTCAATATTGTCTTGAATTTTTTCTATCCTGATTGTAAAATTTATCAAAATTATTTCACAATTTTGTCAGTTTCCTTTTCTTCTAGCAGCTCATCTTTCTGTTCTAATTTTACATTTTGTTGGATAATTTTTTCATACATTGTTGAATATATTTATTGACTTATTAATATGTGGAAGATCTGGTTCACTGCCTAAAATGGGTTGAAGGATCTGAGGACTGCTCTGAGTAAAGGGTTTACTTTGCTAAACATCAATTTAGGGGATGAGAAGACACAGTGTTTGTATCTTGATAGAAAGAGTAGTCACAGAAGGACTCTTTACATAAAAGAGATGTTTTTATGTTCTCTTAAACTGTTAAAATTTGATAATTCAGTCAACAAACTCATGTGCTAATCCAATGGTTCTCTCAGTAATCCTAGGGGACCTCCAAAACCATTTCGGTAGCATCAAACTATACTAATAGCTATTGTATCCTTCACTGTCACATACTTGCGGGGGGGCGGGGGAAGCCAGTTCATTTAACAAAATTCTTAATGAAGTACTAAAAATGTTACTAAATCTCAACCCTGATTAATATTTCTATTTCTAATATTTTACATTATGAAATGGGAAGAACACAAGCCTTTTGCTGAATAGCAAAGTACAAGGTTTGCCTGAAAGAAAAGCACTTGGGCCATCGTTCAATTTGCAAGCTTACCTAGTCACTAGCCTGGCAACTCATCTTTAAGAAATTCTCACTTGTGTGTTTTGGTGTACTACCAAATACTTTCACAGCTATCTGAAATAATAGTTTATAACTATTTTCCAACTGAATATGTACATGAATCTGCACATACTTTAAGGAAACAAATTCAGCAAATGAAATGCTGAAGCAGATATAAGGGGTCAACTATCTTAAGCTGTAATTTAAAGAGATTTAGTTTTCTCACTAAATTGCTTAGGAGAACATTCTTTTTTAGAAAATGTTATTATGTTAATATGCAATGGATTTGTTTTTGTTTAAAATGAGTAAATGTTTTTTAGAGTTATTAATTTGAAAATAATAGAATAAATGCTAATAACTATAACCCACAACAACAAAAGCTCTTCTTGGTTCTGAATATTTTAAGGGTCTTTAGGTATCCTCATTATAGTCAAACAATTTAATTGATAGGGATGTATCTTCTTTCACCTATTTGAACCAACAAACTATTTTTGACTTTGCCAATGTTTTTTTCTTTTTCTAAGAATTCTATTATCAACTTATCAGTATGTAAAATTACACTTCTTTGAAAAGTAATCTTGCGTGAATTATCCATTCATTGGCCCAGTATATTTATTGTCTACAATGTGTCAGGCTTGGTACCAGCTGCTACCACTTTGTTAAGCTTATGTAACCTCTTTCAACTTCACCCAGATGTTCCTCCTTACATTATAACCTGTATACCTGTTTTCACATCTGTCATTTCATTGGACACTAATTCACTAGTGATGTTTAATGTTATCAGCACTGACTTCATTTGACACAGGATATGTATACAATAAAGGTTTCTTAAAATACTATGCTTACTATAATTTTGTCTCACTTTCCCATGAAGGTTTTACAGTAATTTCCATAGAAAATAATTTACATGAGATCTAGTAGGAATCCTGTTGAGACCAAGAAAACCAGGTCACAGAAATATAACATGATCTATCACTACTGTTTAAGCAAAATTTAAAACACAAAATTTTTTATCTCTAAGTATAAAATAGTAATCTTAACTACATCCATGTAAATAGCTATATGTGACTACAGAAGCAGAGAGGATAGTGATGTAGCCACAAGGCAAAGTATGCTGGCAGGCACCCAGTGATGGGTGAGGTAAGGAACAGATTATACCTTAGAGGCTTTGGTGATTATGTAGCCCTGATGACCCCTTGATTTCCATCCAGTGAAACTAATTTTAGACTCTGGGCTTCAGAACTGTAGGAGAGTAAATTGCATTTAAGCCCCCAAGTTTAATAATTGCTTTTAGAAGCCATTGGAAACTAATGCAAATAAGGATAAATAAAATTCTGTATACGCTACATAGTGTTCAAATGGTGGTTAAAAGTGCTTGCTCAGATACATTGTCCATTTGTAACATCTTCAATTTCTTTCAGGAATGTCCTACCATTTTCAAAGTATAAATATTTCACTCCTTGGTTAAATTTCTTGTGTATTTTCTCCTTTTAGCTGCAATTGTAAATAGGATTGTTAATTTCTCTTCTACTTTGTGATTAGTGTATAGGATGTAACATTTCTGTATATCAATTTTATATCCTATAAACTTACTGAATTCGTTTATTAATTTTAACAGTTTTTTGAAGGGAATCTTTAGGGTTTTCTACATACAGTATTATGTCATCTGTAAATATTGACAGTTTTACTTCTTTCCTTGTAGTTTGGATGTCTTTTATTTCTTTTTTGATTGTTGCACCTAGTACTTCTGGTAATACCTTGAACAAAAGTGTCAAGAGTGGACATTCTTGTCTTTTTCTTGATCTCAGAGGAAAAGCTTTTCAACTTTCACTATTGAGTATAATGTTAATTATGGATTTTTTATATGTGGCCTTTACTGTGTTGAGGTATGTTCCCTCTAAACCCACTTTGTTAACGGTTTTTATCATGAATGAGTGTTGAATTTTGTCAAATGCTTTTTCTGCGTCTGTTGAAACGATCATATGATTCTTATCCTGCATTTTGTACATGTGATGTATTACATTGATTTGTGGATATTGCACCACCCTTGCCTCTCTGGAATAAATCCCATTTGATCATGTTGAGTGATACTTTTAATGTATTGTTGAATTCAGTTTGCTAATATTTTGTTGAAAATTTTTGCATCAGTGTTCATCAAGGATATAGCACCATAATTTTTTATAGCCTTTGTCTGCTTTTGGTAATGGCTGGCCTCTAAGAATGAATTTGAAGAATTTTTTTCCTCTTCTGTTTTTTGCAGTAGTTTGAGAAGGATAGGTATGAACTCTTCTTTAAATTTTTGGTAGCATTCACCAGTAAAGCCACCTGGTCCTGGACTTTTCTTGGTTGGGACAATTTTGTTACTAGTACTTGGTCTGTTCAGATTTTCTTTTTTTTTTGTGATTTAATCTTAGAAGATTATTTCTAGAAATTTATTACCTCTAGACCTCCCAATTAATTGGCTTATAAATTTTCTAATAATTTCTTAGTTGTTTCATTTCTGATTTTATTTGCATTTTCTTTTTACTTAATGAGTCTGGCTAAAGGTTTATCCATTTTGTTTATCTTTGTAAAGAACCAGCTCTTGTTTTCATTGATCTTTATTTTTTTTAATTGTTTTTCTAGTTCCTTTAGAAATAAAGTTCTATTTTTGGGGATTTTCTAGTTTCCAGAGGTAGGCCTGTATCACTACAAACTTCCCTCTAATAATTGCCTCTACTGTGTCCCAAAGATTTTGAAGTATTATGTTCCCATTTTCATTACTCTCCATTTATTTTTTTTTTACTTCCTCTTTAATTTCTTTTATCCTTCAGTTGATTAGTAACCTGTTATTTAACCTCCATATATTTGCAGTTTTTCCAGCTTTCTTTTTGTGGTTGACTTTAAGTCACATAACAATGTGGTCAGAAAAGATGCATGTTACGACTTTTTTCTCGACTTTGTTAAGGCTTGTTTTGTGGTCTAACATGTGATCTATTCTGGAGAATGTTCCCTGTACAATAGAAAGGAATATGTGTTCTGTTTTAGGATGGAACGTTCTGAATATAACTTAAATCCATCTGGTCCAGTGTGTCATTCAAAGCTATTGTTTCCTTGTTTATTTTCTATTTAGATCTGTCCACTGATATAAGTGGGCTGTTAAAGTTCTCTACTGTCATTGTGTTATTACCAGTTCCTTTATGTTTGCTATTAACAGATTTATGTATTTAGGTACTCCCATTTTGGATGCTTAAATATTTACAGTTGTTATATCTTCTTGTTGGATTTTCCCCTTTATTGTTATATATTGTCTTACCTTTGTCTCTTGTTACAGTCTGTTTTAAAGTCTATTTTGTCTAAGTATTTCTACTCCAGATTTCTTTTGACATCCATTTACATGATATTTCTCTATTACCTCAATTTTAATCTACAGGAATCATTAAGGCTAAAATGAGTCTCTTACAGGCAGCATATAAATGGATTTTTTAAAATCTCTTTTGTCAACCTATGTCTTTTGATTGGAGCATTTAGTCCATTTACATTGAAAGTAATTATTGGTAGGTGTGTATTTATTGTCATTTTATTATTCTGTAGCTGTTTGTGAAGATTTTCTTTGATCCTTTCTCATCTTTCTCTCATGGCTTGCTGACTTTCATTACTTGAATTTCCTTCTCTTTATTCTTTGCATGTTTATTAGTATTTTTTTTATATCTAGTTACCATTAAGTTTTGTATATAACCTCTTCCGCATATAGCAGTCTATATTAAGTTGATTGTCATTTAAGTTTGAACACATTTTTACTCCTCTCCTCCCCAAATTTTAGGGATATGTTGTTATATTTTACATCTTTTTACTTTTTTAGTTCCTTGACTGATTGCTTTTTTTTCTTTTACAGAAATACTCATTTTCATTGTTTTTGTGTTTTCTACCTTCATACTGTCACTTTTGGTCTCTCTGTTTCACTCAGATTACCCTTTAATATTTCTTGTAGGACTGGTTTTAGTGGTCATGAACTCCTTTGGTTTGTGTTTGTCTGGGAAACTCTTTCTATTCTGAATATTAGCCTTGCTGGGATAGAGTCTTCCTGGCTTCAGATTTTTCCCATTCAGCACTTGAATATAGCATGCCACTCCCTTCTGGCTTGAACAGTTTCTGCTGAAAAGTCTTCTAGCCTAATGGATTTTCTCTTGTAAGTTACTGTCTTATTTTGTCTTGCTGCTTTAAAAAATTTTTTATCACTATATTTTACCAATTAAATTACAATATGTCTTGGTGTGAATCTGTTTTCATTGATTTTGATGGGAGTTTTGGATGCCTCTTGGATTTGGATATCTGTTTCCTTGACCAGATCAGGGACGTTTCCAGCCATTATTTCTTTAAATGAATTTTCTGCCCTCTTTTCCCTCTTGTATTATAGGAGTCCCAGAGTAAGAATGCTATTATGTTTTGTGTCACGGAGTTCCTTAAGTATTTTCTCATTTTGCCTAATTCTTCTTGCTCTTTTGTTTAGCTTCATTACTTTCCATTAGTCTGTCTTCTAGGTCACTAATTTGTTCTTCTGCATGTTCCATCTTGCTGTTCATTCCATCAAGTGTATTTCTTATTTCATTTATTAAGCCCTTTATTCCTATGTTTTTCCTTATCTATGTATTAAGGGTCTCATTCATGCCTTCCACTCTTTTATCAAGTCCAGTGAGTATCCTGCCTTATTTTCATGAAATTCTCTATCAGGCATGTTCCTTATATCTGTTTTGCTTAGATCTCTAGCCATGGTCTTGTCTTATTCTTTAATTTGAAACCTATTCTTCTGCGTCTTCATTTTGCCTATGTCTCTGTACTTGTTTCTATGACTTAGGAAGTTTCACTATGTCTCCTACTCTTGAGAATAATGGCCCCATGAGGTAGAGGTCCTATAGTCCCCTGCCATGTGGTTTCCCCTGTTCCCTAAGACCTGGAGGTGTCTCTAATATGTGCTGTGTGTGCTCTGCTGTTTTGTCCTGGCTGCTTTATCCTTTAGGCCAATCAACTACAGAGGCTCTCCTTGCCTACTGTGGGCAAGGTTTGGTCCCTGGCCTGAATGTGGTGCATTTTAATAGGCGTGCTTGGATTTGCTTGTGAAATGAGCCCTGTTGCCAGTGCAGCCAGAACTTACTTGCCACAAAACTCAGTTGTCAGGAGACTCTGAGCAGGGATTTGGACGATATTCTAGGGGAAGGGGCCTGGTCTGTTGGTACTGAGCCAAGTATTACTGGGAGGATTGGTTCCAAGGGATAGTGCAAGGACGGGGCCTGGTGTAAGTAAGTTAGGTGGCAAGTATAGGTGTTGGGCTGTTTCCTGCAGGTAGAGTTGTATTTATGCTGAGGCATGGGGGAGGGAAATGGTGCCTGTCAGTTCCATTGTTCCCAGAGGGGTCTCTGTTGAGGCTACTTCTCTTCAGATAACTGTTCCCATGCTGTATGACCCTGGGCTGTTTGCCCTGCTTTCTCTCTGAGAACAACACAATGCCCTCAACACTCTAACCCAGCCAAGCCTTCTTGTCTTTAACTCTCCAGACTTTAAGCCCTACTGGGTGTTTGAAATTTGGCCCCTCTTGCTTTCTAAGCCAATTGCTGTGGGGATTTGTCTAGTCTGTCTAGTCTGTCTCTTGCCCTTCTCAGTGACCACAATCCATTTCTCTCCCAAACACGCCTCTGCCCTTCCTACCCTCTTGGATGTGGCCTTTTTTCTACTTTTAGTTGTGAACTTTGTTCTGCCAGTCTTTGGGTTAATTTCTAGGGTATTTAGGTGATTTGATAGTTACCTAGTTGTATTCATGGGATGAGGTGAGCTTAGGTGCCCCTACTCTGCCACCGCCTTCTTCAAAACTCAAATGTTTTTGATTATTCATCAGAAAGGCAATGTGTTAATGGCCAGTAATTTACAAAATTTTAATTCCTTTGTTTTTTCATTCTGTATCATAGCTGCATTATTTGATGATATCCTCTAAAAATTTTACACTTTCTCCAAAACTTATATTTTCTCCAAAAAATGTATATGGTCGCAAACCACAATATAAGAAAACCACTTCACACCCACTAGGATGACTAAAATAAAGTTAGACAACAAGTGTTAGAAAACAAACATTGGAACTTTCATACATTGCTGGTGAGATTGTAAAATGCTGCAGCCACATTGAAAAATACTTTAGCATTTACTCAAAATGTTAAATGTACTTATCCTATGACCCAGTACAATTCCAATTCTAGGTACATACCTATGAGAATTGAAAACATATATCAACACAAAAATCTGTTAATAGATGTTCACAGCAGCATTATTCATAATAGCCATGAAGTAAAAACAACACAAATGCCCATCAAATGACAAATAAATAAAATGTGGTATATACATACCATGGAATACTATTTGACAATAAATGGAGTGAAGTATTAATATACGCTACACCATGGTTGAGACTTGAAAACGTATTAAGTGAAAGGAGCCAGTTGCAAAAAAAAAATGTATGTATACATTTATATAAATGTCCAGAATAGGCAAATCCGTGGGACAAATCGTTGTTTCTAGGAAATGAGGTGGAGTAGAACTAGTGATTGGTGATAAGTATAGGATTTCTTTTAGGAGTGTTGAAACGTCCTTAAATTAGAGAGTGGTGGTTGTTGCACAACCCTGTGAGCGTACCAAAACCCACCAAATTCTACATTTAAAAAGTGTGAATTATATGAATTGTAGCTCAGTAAAGCTGTTATAAAAAATGGTTTGGTTGGCAAATTTTTAATTTGTCCTATTAAACACACACACACACACACACACACACACACACACACACACACAGGAAAAGTTCTGAAAATGTTGGTTGTTCTGTTGTGCTATAAGATCTTGATTCTGAGACTGAAGATGAAGTAATCTTATATATTTGTCTGACAAGCCAGGCATACATTTTACTGAAGGCTGAGTATATAGGGAGGACCAAAGTTCTAGTTTTATGGAAACAACTGCTTCTGTCTTTAAGGAATGAGAGGGGAAAGTGGAGGTAGAGTAACCAGCATGATGAAGTCATTATCACCACTCACCCCAACACACACACACACACACACACACACACACACACACCATAGATGACAAAACTAAATCTCAAATAACTGTCTCAAAGAATCGCAACTTGCAAATAAACCATGGCTACAATTTTGTATAGGAATGTTTAATAAATTATGAGTTAATAAGCTAAAGATAATGTTTTCATTATATTATGGTGACATTAAATTAGTGAGTGAATTCAGATATATTACTATGTGGCTGAAACATTTTAAGAACTTCACACTGGGGTGCCGCAAGTGGCTCAGTTGGTTAAGCGTCTGACTTTAGCTCAGGTCATGATCTCATGGCTTGTGGCTTCGAGTCCCACATCAGGCTCTCTGCTGACCCCTCAGAGCCTGGAGCCTGATTCAGATTCTGTGTCTCCCTCTCTCTCTGTTCCTCTCCCGCTCAGACTCTGTCTCTCTCAAAAATAAATAAACATTAAAAAACAAAGCAAAACAAAAAGAACTTCACATTTATTCAGTTATTATTACATTATCATCTCCATTACTGATGAGGAAACTAAGACACAAAAAGAATAAATAATCTGATTATAAGTAACTGGCCTAGAATATACACCCAAACAGTTGGACTCCAGACCATATTTTCTTTAACACTATGTTCTGATGCATCTCTGGCATCAGTGTTATGCCTATTTCCTAGGCACTCAATACATGTTGTTTTCTGTTTTTGTCTTTTGTTTTCCAACTAAACTAAATACACAAACCAATATATCTAATATCCCTTGCTTTCATCCTTAGTTGAATGAACTAATCTATTTCAGATTTTAGATTAAAAATGGGTGAATAATAATTCACTAAGATGGGTTTTAAAAGAGTGTTTCATTATCCTATCGTTTGTAAAATATTAAATTCTAGGTACCATGTGGGAAATTACCACTGCTCTTTAAGATATGTAAGGCTTTAAGAGCTAATCCCTGCAATGAGGAAGCTTGGTTAACTTTGTTTTAATCCAAACTTATTTGAGCATATTTATTTGACCATCTATGCCTTGGGGGCTGGCTTAATAACCTCCAGAAGTAAAGTTTTCCAGAACACAAAGCCAATGTTAATATACCAAAGTGGAATTAATTCTCAAAGTTTTCATCATAGACACCATTTACAAATGGGAAATATTTTAAATGCATTAAATATACATTTCCTGACTGTTGTTTATGTTTGTTTCTAAATACATAAATATTGCCTATGTTCTTTCAAATAATTGTTTTCATGCTGTAGCCAGATGTCACATAGAAGTTGTCAGAATCTTATTATCCATTTATACTAAATAAGCAGAAGAGATAAATTTAAGTATCAAACAGCTACAATATTGTAATCTCCTGGGTATACTATTACTATTTGACAGAAGACACATAAATGTTTCCATGCAGAGCAGAAGGATCAACTCCTCTCTCAAAATATTTAAACTTGGAAGTGATTGAGATGTTTGGGAAATACATACCAATCTTTTATATGTGACATTCAAATTGTGCTTTGTTAGAAATGTCTAGTTAAATGATTTACTGTCTGTACTTGATGATTATCATTTATTATATTGTAAAAGCTTAAAAAAACTATTGTGAAAAGTTAAAAATATGCAGTTTCCACTTTATCCAAATTTATTCATCTTTTAAGTCCCAACTATAATGCATAAAACTTGTAGAAATCCTTTTATGATTTCCAAACCAGGTGTATTCTCCCTCTCTAAAATTCTCTTAATGTACTTGTGACATCTGCCTGTTTCAACATGGAAATTAATTTATTTATGTTTGTAATTAACAATCTGGTAGATCGTAAGCTCCTCAAGGGAAGGATCTATGTGTAATATAACCTTCTAGCTAACAAAGTGCACATCATATCTGAGAAATCACATGTGAGAAATGAACCAATGAATTAATTGAATAACATTGATAATCATGATAAAAAAAACAAATTGCTTTCTTTATCATCCTCAAAATGAATGTATTTGATTATTTCCTGTGAACTAGAAAAGGAAGATTTCCAGCGTTAATACTATATCCTCTAGAACTAGCTTTAATCATAGATTTATACACTGAGCTGACTAGTAAATCCCTTTTAGTATTGACCCTGTTTAGAGTAGTGCATCACTTTGGACAATTTCAATCTTATAAAGTACAACATTCAGCAGTGACATGTCAGAAAGGCCTATCCTCTATTAGAAATAACAGCAGATTTATTCCAACATTTATCTAGTTTATGCAGATTGCTAGCCTATTTAGTCCCATATATGACCATCTAAGGTCTCAACATGCTACAGTTTATATCTAGATGAAGGAATCCTCTGAAATCAATTTTAAGATTGTTCATGAAGTTGCTGAGTTATCCTGATGAATGGTCAGGGTGTCATAGCACTGTCTCAAAATGCATCCATTTTTTTTTCCCTACCGTCAGCACATTGTAAAAATGAGAAATGAACCTCTTAGAAATGGATAGAATCAGAAGTAAACTCAGTATAGCAGATTATGAACAGGCTAGTTGCATGGGTCCAATTCCCTTATGAGTAAATGGATTCTTAAAAAATCAGCATTCTGAACTGATTTAAAGTCACGCTGGAGTAAAAGTATTTTTTAGTGTTTCTTTGGTGACTGTTATGTTCCAGACACTACTCTAGGTGGTTTATCTCAATTTTTACAACATTATATAAGAAAGACAATTGAACTATTCAGAAATAAGAAAAGTGAGGTTCAACACTGTGTGCTTACTTGGTCAAAGAAGAAAAAGTGAAAGAATTCCAGCCTATGTTGTAATTAATCCTGTGCTTACCATGGCCTTCTCACAATTTCACATTTTTTTAATTGTAAATGTTCATTCATTTACTTTTACCATAAGTGTAACTTTGGAATAAGTTATTTGTGGGAATTATAATGCATATTTTACATTCTGTAGCCCAGTTCCTGATTATATGTGTTCTAATGACTGATAATTCTGTTAAATATGTTTTCATTCTCAAGATTCTAGGTAGGATAGAACTGTGATTTCCTTTTACTTTTATCTGCTTTCACTTCCAGCACTAAGGGTTGACTTGGGATTAGCAATAACATTGCCAATGTAGATTTGGCAACCAAGAAGAGTAAAGTCAGTCAATTTACAGAAAAAATATTAATTCACCGTGTAACTATTGAATATCTACTGAGTGCCTATGGTTCAGGCACTCTTCTTATATCCATCATACTTGTACTCACAAACAGTTCCTGTTTTCTAGGAACTCATTATACCAAAGGTAAAGGGAGCAGATATTGACAAAAGAAAATAATACACAGCATATGAGTAGTCACAAGACTATGTCTTAACTAGGCCTTAATTGGTGATTCTAAGATTCCAGATCAGAAAAATTTTAAGGGGCTTTCAATATAAAAGACAGCAATGTAGCATACCCTAGTAGTTAAGAGAGTTAGGTTCTGTGGTTTCAGTCTAGTTTTGGGACTGTGGACTACTTATTTGACATTTATAAGTCTCAGCTTCCTCATCTGTTAAATGATGATGATAAACTGAACACATAAGCCTGATAGAATTAAGTGTAGTAATGCTTGTGTCTGAAACCTGATAAACGAGTAATGACAATTGGCAAACATTTATTTCATTCCCCTTTTTGGAAAATCAAAATGCATATTGTGATCTGAAAACTGAAACCTACAGTAAGATAGCTCTACTTAAACTTGTCTAATGTAGACTCATTTAACTAGGTTTTAGGGTTTCATGTAAAATTTATTAATCTGCATAATTTTATTTAATGGAGCACATTTTGGAAAAATGCTGATTGAAATAATCTTCAAATGTCTGAATATAAAATGAAAACAGTGAATGCCCACAATGCATAAATATGTAGGTGTGTTTATAATTTTTATATATCTGTTTTGATTTTAATTTTTATATATCTTAATATTTTACCACATTTAATTTAGTGTAGTGGGCAAGAAATAAAGACTTGGTGGCAGAAAATCCTGGGCTTAAGTTTTGGTGACTCTAGTTGTTAGTTGTGGGATTTTGAGAAAAGTACTAAGTCTCTCTGAGCCATGGTTTCCTCAATTACATAATTGAGGAAGAATACTATGTATTTCTGATGTAGGAATTCTTTTTTTTAAATTTTTTTTAACGTTTATTAATTTTTGAGAGACAGAGACAGAGCATGAGTGGGGAAGGGGCAGAGAGGGTGTCACTGAATCTGAAGCAGGCCCCAGGCTCCAAGCTGTCAGCACAGAGCCAGACACGGGGCTGGAACTCACAAACTGTGAGATCATGACCTGGGCCGAAGTCGGACTCTCAACCGACTGAGCCATCCAGGTGCCCCTCTGATGTAGGAATTCTAATGGTAAGTAAGATAAAGAAGTATGTTATCAGATAATATCTGCCATAAAAGCTCTTCAAAAACATTTAGCCACTGCTACTACTGATTTCAACATTGTTAAAATTACGTTGAGGACATATTCTACTGAAAGTATTGATGCTTGCTCAACTTACAGTATTGTTACTTCCTATTACATATTATATATATATATATACATATATATATATAATCTATTAAATATATTTATATTTGAGTTAAATACTCCATTTGAAATTATCAGCATTGAACTATGTAACAGAATACAGAATGTGAATTACTTTGGCTACTCTCTCTGTATGCAGTTCTACAGATTGCTCTCTGCTCTGTATTGTTGTAGGAAAGTGATTTTTACCCAGAATGGTAAATGGAGCTACCACATGGAGCTAACATCTGCTGACGCCTATAATCTGTGATGATACTAAGGAGACTATTCTTGCAGGAAAAAAAGAAAGAAAAGGGCAGACCTCTAGAAGTGGTTTTGCCCTCTATAATTACATCAACCAAATATCAACACTCTTAGCCTAAATTTAAAAGTCTATTCTTCCCTTGGCATGAAAGCAACCCACATGAGTTTTTTAGTCTATTAATTTTAATTATGGAAAATCTTAAGTGTTAATAATACTACTGCCCTTCCTACGCAAGAATGGTGTTAAAGAGTATGATTAGTGATGTATGTACATTTCAGATTACTTTTTTTTCCCCAGTTTTGTGGGTGGTTTTGTGCTGATCCAGCTTAGCTCATTTCCTTTGTTAGAAAGACCGTGTAATGCACATAGCTTACGAGGGTTAAGGGTAATGTGTGGTCAGGGAACAGGACAAAGCAGGGAGAGATCAAAGCCTTGACCACTGCACTTCTGGCACACTGCTTAACATTGGAGCTAACCAAGTTCATTTTAAGAAAAAGAGCCAGCTGCTTCCAAATGGGAAGTCAGCAACACCTGCTCCTTTGCCCAGTAAATCAGTTGGCCCCTGATTAAACATGTTAATAGATTTTTTAAAGGAAATTAAGTTGTTGGAAGTTACAAAAATCCTAATTCATAAAAAAGTAGATAAGGGTTTATATTTTTTAACTTGAAAATTATTGAATTTGAGCTGAGTCCAGCAGGTTCTTAAATCTGAACAGACATATTCAAGCATTGAGGGCAGTACCAGACTTTTTCATTATATTATGAAGTTGTCTATGTTTATCCCAGTGGCAAACAAAACAAAAATAGTGTTGGGAATCCTCAGCTATTCTTTGAAACCAAGAATGTGAGGCCCAGTATACTGTTAAGAAAACAATTTTATCATACAAATACATTCCCCCTTTCCCTCAAGGTAACATTTAAGTGAACATTTCTACAGAACCTGTTTTTCCAAGTGCTGTTTTCTCTCCCACTGACCTTTAAGGGTATTCGTTATAAAAACCATGTTGGTCTGCATTATTTTCTTTAGAAAAATATCTGAAATTCAATAGTAATTTTAGTATTTTTGTCCTCAATTTATTGCCATCCTAAGTGTCATTCAAGCTCAGACCTATGACCCATTTGCCATTGAGTTTACTCCTAGTCGATCATGAAGTGACAATACATGGGATGGATTTTTCATTTTTCAAAGACCTTCTCAGTAACTCTTAGAGACAAGTTACCAGATTTAGTGGGGGAAAAAAAAGGAAGAACTGTGGAAATAGGCAGTGAAATATTCATTGTTATTTATCCATTTATTTAACATTTATTTACTAAGCCCCTTTCATTTCCCACACATTATGGAAGGAAATATGGACAAAACATGAACAAGATGTAAACTTTGCCCTCATAAAATCTAAAGTAGAGTAGTAATGGTAACCTCTTACTTAGCATTATTATTTTTAAGTATTATAAAGAATATATAAATAAAATTTTATGACCATATAGAGAAGAGTGGAATTATTTTTCAGCTGTGAAAATGTAAGGCTTGTTTCTTGCAGTAGGTGAATGCATAAACTGGCACATCTAAACAATGGAATATTATTTAGTGCTAAAAAGATAGGAGCCACCAAATCATGAAAAAAACATGGAGGAAACTTACATGAATATTACTAAGTGAGAAAAAAAATATGAAAAGGCTGCATACTGTATGAGTTCAACTATACGACATTCTGGAAAAGGCAAAAACTAGAAATTATGAAATGATCTATGGCTCAGAGTTGGGGTGAAGGAATACATAGGTAAAGCAGAGGATTTTTAAGGCAGTGAAACTACTCTGTATGATACTGTAGTGAGGTAGATACTTATTATACACTTGTCCAAACCAATAGGATGTACAATGCTGAGACTGAACCTTTAGGTAGATTATGGTCTTTGGCTGATTCTGAGATGTTAGTGTAGGTTCATTAGTTTTAACAAATACGCCGCTCTGATGGAGGGGGTTGATGATAGGAGAGGCTATGCACGTGTGGAGGCATAGAGTATATGTTCTTCTCTAGTTAAGAGAACAACATTGCAATTTAAGAACACATAAATAATAGGATTATCACAATAATGTTCAGGTTTTAACTTGAGCTGTGAATGTGGAAATGGCCTGAAAGGATATGTAGGTAGGTGTAAAAGACATTTAGAGGGATAATACACAGGAAAAAAGTAGCTCCTTAGGTTTGTGCAGTGAAAAAAACCAGAAGAAACCAAAGGTAAATATTCTTGTGCTGTTATTTAAGCATTCTGGTATTAAATGTACGTATATATCTAGTATTTTCTTTTCTATGGTTTGATCTATTCCTAAACACTGCATCATGTCTTTTTCTCATTAACTGCTTTGTAAGTCTGTATGAGACTTGGAATTCTGGAGTGGGTGTGTCAGGTATAGGACACATTGAATCGACATTCTTTGAAACTAGTGAGAGCAGCAAATGCTGACAAGTGAGAAAATTAAGATCCATCTAGAAAATGGAGGAAACGGATACCTTCACCATAGTGTGCTTGTGAGTGTTGCATAGAGAAATGTATGTGAGAGCATTTTGTGAATTACCATGCAAACTAAACAATGTAAATGAAAATTATTAAGAAGTAAATAAGAAGTAGAGATGTTTACTTGGCAATGTTGGAAGAGCATGATGGTAAAAACCAGGAGGCACTGCGTAATTTTATTCAATTTTGTGACTTGAATCTTGCAGCATAATAAAAAAAAACCCTGCACTCATCTACATTGGAAAGCTAACAAGCCTGACTCATAGAACATAGTCTTTTTACTAAAGTCACAGAAGTTAGTACCAAAGCTTTAGTTAGAATTAGCTTGGGTAATTTACAATCACATGTCCAGTTCTACTTTCCACTATGACTGTATTAAATAACAAAGTAAGAGTGGAAGTGGTGAAAGGTCTAACATGTTTAAAATGCACAATAAACAAAACAAAATAGAATAGAGACAAGCAAGAATAGCATGATGTTACTATGGTAATCCAAGCCCTTACTATGTCCCCAAATTGACCCAAGTTACTAATTTGGGAGTAATTTAACCCAAATTACTGCAATGGCATTATGGCTACCACACTGCCACCTTTCTCCTGAGTTTACCTCTCATATTTTGATAATATTCGACAATAAATACAGAATCCAATTTGACTAGCCTGTACCTACATTTTCTACCTTAAAATATCAAAGTTCTTTCAACTGTTTTTCACCGCCCCCCTTCAAACCCTTTATTTAACGGTTGATGTGTTTGTAAATCTTCAATCTTAGTATCACTATATTTGCATTTAGTGCTAACCACACAAAAGGTGTTCAAAATCTTTTAATAGATTGGTTCAGAATAATTCCTCCATTTTGCATTAATAAAACATCTCCAGCAATGACTAAGATCCAAAATGGCCAAGGAAATTGTGTATGTATTCTAAATGTTGGTTTATTCTCAGTTTTGTTTTATTTTGCCTGGAGTTTCATTCTTAGTCTAAATGAATTTTGAAAGAAGCAATAATTTGCTTTGCTATTACATGGAGCTAGAAGACTGACCTGTAGGTCTTAATTTGTTGGTTAATTTTATGTAAGCATTAAGGAAAATAACCAATGTAATTGCTCTTTTTTTACTCAGTGTTTTCCTGACCTAATTTGAATGAAATGCCCTTTGTAAATTTGTGGTGGAGCCCCTCCCCAAGGAGTGTGGTGGAGGGCTTCTCAGAACAGAGGCAGGCAACATGCAGCATAGCCCAATCAACTTCTATATATGTATGCATAACTCTGACATGACTCTGTAACTTGCACTGTGTCCAACCAGACTATATGTGTCACCAAATATGGGATACAAAGAAGTGGAAGTTGCATAAAAGGCTACACCCTGTTGCACTCAGGGCTCAGACTTTTTGGTCTCTTAGCCTGCTGACCCCGCACCTGCAAAAATAGAGCTGCTTCTTGGAAAGAAGAGCCTTAGTGTCTCGTCTTCCTGTGTGAGAAGCTTGTTACGGGTTCTGTGTCACTTGAGCATGATGAGGAAGAGCACAGCTATAGATTCAGAGAGATCCAAAATCACTGGGCAGTTTTTCTAACCTTTTAAACCAATATAAAAAAATAGGGACATTAGTACCTTTTTTTTCAGGACTATTTTAATCTTCCTCAACGTTCAAAGAATTATAGATAAAAATCAGTAAGCTATTGTGTCAAGATATAACATATAAAAATAAAATGGTATTATAGACGAAGTCAGAAACATTTTTATTTTTAAATATAATTTGTCAAATTAGCTAACATACAGTGTGTAAAGTGTGCTCTGGGTTTTGGTTTTTGGGGTAGATTCCCATGGTTCATCGCTTACATACAGCACCCAGTGCTCATCCCAACAAGTATCCTCCTCAATGCCCATCACCCATTTTCCCCTCTCCCCCACCCCTTTTTCCCCACCCCACCCCCGTCCACCTTCAGTTTGTTCTCTGTATTTAAGAGTCTCTTGTGGTTTGCTTCCCTTCCTCTGTTTTAACTTTCCCCTTCCCTTCCCCCATGGTCTTCTGTTAAGTTTCTCAGAGTCCACATATGACTGAAAAATATATGATATCTGTCTTTCTCTGACTGACTTATTTCACTCAGCATACCTTCCAGTTCCATCTAAATTACTGTAAATGACATGATTTAATTCTTTATCATTGCCAAGTAGTATTCCATTATATATATAAACCACATCTTCTTTATCCATTCATCAGCTTATGGACATTTGGGCTCTTTCCATAATTTGGCTATTGTTAAAAGTGCTGCTAGAAACATTGGGGCACATGTGATCCTAGGAATCAGCACTCCTGTATCCCTTGGATAAATTCCTACTAGTCCTATTGCTGTGTCCTAGGGTAGTTCTAGTTTTAACTTTTTGAGGAACCTCCACATTGTTGTCCAGAGTGGTTGTACCAGTTTGCATTCCCACCAACAGCACAAGAAGGTTCCCATTTCTCCACATCCTCGCCAGCATCTGTTATTTCCTGAGTTGTTAATTTTAGCCACTCTGACCAGTGTGAGGTGGTATCTCAGTGTAGTTTTGATTTGTATTTCCCTAGTAAGTGATGTTGAGCATCTTTTCATGTGTCTGTTGGCCATATGGATGTCTTCTTTAGAAAAGTGTCTATTCATGACTTCTGCCCATTTCTATACTGGATTATTTGTTTTTCAGGTGTTGGGTTTCATAAGTTCTTTATAGATTTTAGATACTAACCCTTTACCTGATACGTCATTTGCAAATACCTTTTCCTATTCCATCAGTTGCCTTTTAGTTTTGTTGATTATTTACTTTGCAGTGCAGAAGCTTTTTATCTTGATGAGGTCCTAATACTTCATTTTTACTTTCAATTCCCTTGCCTTTAGAGATGTGTCAAGCAAGAAATTTTTGCAGCTGAGATCAAAGAGGTTGTTGCCTGCTGTCTCCTCTAGGGTTTTGATGGTTTCCTGTCTCACATTTAGGTCTTTCATCCATTGTGAGTTTATTTTTGTGTATGGTGTAAGGAAGTGGCCTACTTTCATTTTTCTGCATGTTGCTGTCCAGTTCTCCCAGCACCATTTGCTAAACATTATTTTTTTACATTGGATACTCTTTCCTGTTTTGTCAAAGATTAGTTGGCCATGCACTTGTGGGTCCAATTCTGGGTTCCCTATTCTATTCCCTTGGTCTATGTGTCTGTTTTTGTGCCAATACCATACTGTCTTGATGATTATAGCTTTGTGGTAGAGGCTGAAGTTTCAGATTGTGATGCCTCCTGCTTTGGCTTTCTTCTTTGATATTACTTTGCCTATTCGGGGTCTTTTGTGGTCCCATACAAATTTTAGGATAGTTACTTCCCGCTTTGAGGAGAATGCCAGTGCAAATTTGATTGGGATTTCACTGAATGTGTAGATTGCTTTGGGTAGTAGTGACATTTTAATAATACTTATTCTTCCAAACGTGAAATGTTTTTCCATTTCTTTGTATCTTCTTCAATTTCCTTCATAAGCTTTCTATAGTTTTCAGCATACAGATCTTTTACATCTTTGATTAGGTTGATTCCTAGGTATTTTATGGTTCTTGGTGCAATTGTAAATGGGATAAGTTTCTTGATTTCTCTTCCTGTTGCTTCATTTTTGGTGTATAAAAATGCAACTGATTTCAGTACATTGGTTTTGTACCCTGTGACTTTGCTGAATTCATGTATCAGTTCTAGCAGTCTTTTGGTGGAGATTTTCAGGTTTTCCATGTAGAATATCATGTCTGTGAATTTTGATGCCTTTTATTTCCTTTTGTTGTCTGATTGCTGATGCTAGAACTTCCAACACTATGTTAAACAACAGCGGTGAGAGTGGGCATCCCTGTCGTGTTCCTGATCTCAGGGAGAAAGCTCTCAGTTTTTCCTCATTGAGGATGATATTAGCTGTGGGCTTTTGATATATGGCTTTTATGATGTTTAGGTATGTTCCTTCTATCCCCACTTTCTTGAGGGTTTTTATTAATAAAGGTGCTGTATTTTGTCAGATGCTTTTTCTGCATCTATTGACAGGATCATAAGTTTCTTATCCTTTCTTTTATTAATGTGATGTATCATGGTGATTGATTTGTGAATATTGAACCAGCCCTGCAGCCCAGAAATGAATCCCACTTGATCATGGTGAATAATTCTTTTTATATGCTGTTGAATTCGATTTGCTAGTATGTTATTGAGAATTTTTGCATCTGTGTTCATCAGGGATATTGACTTGTAATTCTCCTTTTCTGTGGGGTCTCTGTCTGGTTTGGGAATCAAGGTAATGCTGGCTTCATAGGATGTGTCTGGAAGTCTTCCTCCCATTTCTATTTTTTTGGAACAGTTTGAGAAGGGATACGTATTCACTCTGCTTTAAATGTCTGATAGAATTCCCCTGGAAAGCCATCTGGCCCAGGATTCTTATTTGTTGGGAGATTTTTGATAACTGACTCAATTTCTTCACTAGTTATGGGTTTGTTCAGATTTCTATGTCTTCCTTTTTGAGTTTTGGTAGTGTGTGGGTGTCTAGGAATTTGTTTCTTCCAGGTTGTCCAGTTTGTTGGCATATAATTTTTCATAATATTATCTGATAATTGCTTGTATTTCTGAGGGATTGGTTGTGATAAATCCATTTTCATTCATGATCCTATATATTTGGGTCCTCTCTCTTGAGAAGTCTGGCTAGGGGGTTATTAATCTTGTTTATTTTTTCAAAAAAACAACTCTTAGTTTCATCTATTCTACTGTTTTTTTTTTGGATTCTATATTGTTTACTTCTCTTTTCTGCTCACTTTGGAGTTTCTTGATTATTCCTTTAGATGTGCTGTTAAATTTTGTATTTGGGATTTTTCTTGTTTCTTGAGATAGGCCTGGATTGCAATGTATTTTCCTTTTAAGACTGCCTTTACTAAGTCCCAAAGAGTTTGGGTTGTTGTGTTTTTGTTTTCATTTGTTTCCATATATTTTTAAATTTCTTCTTTAAATGCCTGGTTAGCCCATTAATTCTTTAGTAGGATGTTCTTTAACCTCCATGTATTTGGAGATTTTCCAAACTTTTCCTGTGGTTGATTTCAAGTTTCTTAGCATTGTGATCTAAAAGTGTGAATGGTATCATTTGAATTCTTTTATATTTATTGAGGGCTGTTTTGTGACCCAGTATGTGATCTATCTTGGAGAATGTTCAATGTGCACTTGAGAAGAATGTGTATTCTGCTTTGGGATGAAAAGTTCTAAATGTATCTGTGAAGTCCATCTGGTCCAGTGTATCATTCAAGTCCATTGTTTCTTTAATGATTTTCTGTCTGGATGATCTATCCATTGTTGTAAGTGGAGTATTAAAGTCCCCTGCAGTTACCACATTCTTACCAATAAGATTGCTTATGTTTGTGATTCATTTTTTATATATTTGGGTGCTTCCAAATTCAGTGCATAAACATTTATAATTGTTAGCTCTTCTTGGTGGATAGACCCTAAATACGATATAATGTACTTCTTCATCTCTTGTTACAGCTTTTAGTTTAAATTCTAGTTTGTCTGATATAAGTATGGCTACTCCAGCTTTCTTTTGACTTCCAGTAGCATGATAGCTGGTTCTCCACCCCTCACTTTCAATATGAAGGTGTCCTCAGGTCTAAAATAAGTCTCTTGTAGACAGCAAATAGATGGTGCTTTTTTTTTAATCCATTCTAATACCCTATGTCTTTTGATTGAAGTCCATTTACATTCAGTGTTATCTTTGAAAGATATAGATTTAGAGTCATTGTGTTATCTGTAGGTTCCATGGTTGTAGTAATGTCTCTGGTTCTTTGTAGCTTTTGCAGTGTTCCACTCACAGAGTCCCCCTCAGGATCTCTTGTAGGGCTGGTTTAGTGGTGATGAATTCCTTCAGTTTTTGTTCGGGAAAACCTTTTATATCTCCTCCTATTCTGAATGACAGGCTTGTTGATCAAAGGATTCTTGGCTGTATATTTTTCCTATTCAGAACATTGAAAATTTACTGCCACTCCTTTCTGGTGTGCCAGGTTTCAGTAGATAGGTCTGCTACTATTCTTATGTGTCTACCCTTCTAAGTTAAGGCCAGTTTGTACCTAGGTGCTTTCTGAATTCTCTCTTTATCTTTGTATTTTGCCAATTTCACTATGATATATCATGTAGAAGATCGATTCCTATTACGTCTGAAGGGAGTTTTCTGTGCCTCCTGGATTTCAATGTCTATTTCCATCTCCAGATTGGGGAAGTTCTCAGCTATGATTTGTTCAAGTATACCTTTGGCCCCTTTCTCTTTCTTCTTCTTCTGAAACTCCTATGATATGGATATTGTTCTGTTTCATTGAATCACTTATTTCTCTAATTCTCCCCTCATGGTCCAGAATTTTTTAATCTTTTTCTCAGCTTCATCTTTTTCCATAATTTTATCTTGTATTTCACTTAATCTCTCCTCTGCCTCTTCAATCCTCACTGACACCACCCCCAGTTTACTTTGCAGCTCATTGACACCATTTTTTAATTCATAATGACTATTTTTTGTTCCTTGATCTCCCAGCAACAGATTCTCTGCTGTCTTCTATGCTTTTGTCAAGCCCAGCAATTAATCTTAGGACTATTATTCTAAATTCTTATTCAGTTATATTGTTTATATCTTTTTTTAATGTTTATTTATTTATTTTTGAGAGAGAGAGAGAGTGAGCACGAGCAGGGGAGGAGCAGAGAGAGAGGGAGACACAGAATCCGAAACAGGCTCCAGGCTCCAAGCTGTCATCACAGAGCCGGATGTGGGACTCGGAACTCACAAACTGTGGGATCATGACCTGAGCCAAAGCCAGATGCTCAACCCACTGAGCCACCCAGGCACCCCTGTTTATATCTTTTTTGAGCAATTCTTTAGCTGTCATTTATCCCTGGAACTACTTTTGAGGAAAATTCTTCCGTTTCATCATTTTGGCTAGTTTTCTGTCCTTTTTGTGTTCTAAACACTTGTTATGTGCCCTGAACCTTCAGGCCCTACTATATTAAAGAGGGGTCATACACTGTCCAGGGTCTGGCCCTTCAAGGAGGTGTTTTTTTGGAGAGTGTTAGTTGCTCTCTGTTGTTGTGACTTTGGTTACTTTATCTCCCTACTCATAGTCATATTTTGGACCTGCCACCAGGTGTGCTTCAATTTGTTCCTTGAAGTAGCCCTGGAAAGGAAAACAAACAAGAAAAACAGAAAACAAAACCACACATACAGGGGGAAAAAAGCAAAAAAAAAACCCAGAAATACAGCAACAAGTATAGAATAGGGTAGAGGAGGTGCTGATGTAAGAGTCCTTATCCCATACAAAGACAGAAATGACAGGGGCCGGGAAAAAGAAAAGAAAAGAAAAATTGACCAGACAGAGAAACTATTCAGCTTAATCCAGAGAGAGAGAAAGGAAAGGAAAGAAGGTGTAGAACATGTATAAAGAGAATAGATTGAATATGTCTGCTTAAACCAACAACCAGAGTAACCATACTAGAGGAGGGAAGAGATATGGAGAGAAGGAAGTACGTGTATGTGTATATTTCTCTCTCTCTATATATATATTTCTGTGTTTGTGTGTGTGTGTGTGTGTGTGTGTGTGTGTGTGTGTGTGTTTAGAGAGAGAGAGAGAGGATTGTCTGAGAATTAAATTGGGCAATGCAACAGTGCTGGTCTGGGGGATGGGCTGTCTGGTTTGTCAGACAGTTTGTCTGGCTGCAGTAGATAAGTAGCTACCCAGCAGAGGGGAGTGGTTTGGTGTCGGTGGGTCCTGCCTCTCCTGTGGGCCCACTGTCCCTTCCCTGAAGCCCCACCTTGTTGGTGATGGGGAAAAAATGGCGACAGCCCAGTCTCTTCTTCACGGACCAGGTGTCCCAAACCACTCTGTTCAAGCCGTCCTCACTGTGCTAATGGTGCAAACGAAGTGACTTGTCCTGCTCTGCCTACTCCCCTGCCTTCACTGGCGCTTGGCTGGGATTTAAACCCCGATGTCTTAAAGATTCCCACTTCCTGAATCCTGGCTCTGGGGAAGAGATGCCCCGCCGCCTCAGTGCCATGTGTGCAGTTTGTCCCACTCTGCCAACTCCCATGCTTCCCTGGTGCTCGGCTGGGACTTAAACGCTGGTGTCTTTAAGGTTCCTACTCTGCCCCAGTTTTGGGGAAGTGTCGCCCTGTGCCTCTGATATATGGCCTCTGGCTGGTGGGCACAGGCAGCCTTTGCCCTTTGAGTGGGTATATACCCACAGCACTCCAGAGAGTGGTTCGCTTTCTCCCACTGTGGACTGTGCCTCTGAACTAGTTACTGAGCCTGCGACTGGCTCCCCTCCTCCCAGGTGCGGGATCTGGGCAGCTGGCGCCAGTCTGGAGAAAGCCCCGCAGTTAGAGATTGGATCTTTCTCCATCCAACTTTGTGGTTTTTCTCTCCTTCAGATACCGTCCTACACTTCCCCAGCCTCTTTCTCTTCCCTTTGTCTCTTGGCAGAAGGGGATCCCTCCCCTCCCCTCTCCATTCCTCTGCCACTCGTTTGTTTTATCTCTCCCAGTTCAGGATCCAGGTACTTATGGCCCACCGGGTTGTCCCCGTGGATCCTTAGAGGCATCTCTGTCACTTTGCCACCCAGATGCTTGGAGTTCAAAGTCCTTTGGCCTCAACACTGCTGTGTTTGCAAGACGAGGGAACTTCGGATCCCTTACTTCACAATGTTGGCCCCTCCTCCCCAGAAACATATTAAATTCCTTTCCCCCAAGTTAAAATTGGTGACGGAGAAAAATTGGCATAACATATATATATTTTCTTTTTTGCCTATATAATACATTCTCCAAAAAAAAGATTAATCCCTAAAAAACATGTTCGTACCATTGCTTTAAAATTAAAACAAACAAAACACCCCTTCATTGGTTTACTAAGCTCAAAAGCAAAATGGGCTTTCTAATATGGGATACTCTTTCAGTTAACTTATATTTTATGTATTTTTCAGCTGATATTTCGCAAGGCTTTTCTGCTCATGATTCTGATAATCTTCCACATTTTTACTTCCGAGAAACTTGCCAGAAGGGAGCAGAGAAGATTGGCCGCTATGGCCAAAAACGTAAGAGCAAGTAGATCGTAGGGGAATCCAGCCAACCAGAGGGTGTTCCCATTAAATTGTCAAGTGCAGGGTACTTCAAGAGAACACTGAGCTGCAGTGTAGATCTAGCATTTACCAAAATAAAAATGCACATGGCGTCAAGGATGTGACTGTAAATTATGGACTTACGGAAGCAGGTAATGTGGAAATTTCTATAATTCCCATTTCTGTCAGCATTCCTTTGAGAGCTATTTGTCTTGGTCTGCAACTTGATTGTGGTTTTTATCAGCCAGGATGAGCTCCTGTAGCAATGAACCCAACCCACAGTGGACAGATAAAAGCAGCAGAAAGAATATCGAGGCTGATTTACACAGCACTTCTCATTTACATTCTTTACCTCTGCTCCGATTACCAGTGCCACTAATGTCACCATTTGTGAGGTTTTTTTTGGAGGCTTGCAGATATGAAATGGGTTCTGGAAGCCTCCAGGAATATATTTTAATAAGCTAAGGGAGAAAATAGTTATTAAGATAACAAAATGCTTTTTCACTGACACAATTAACAGGCATATTTTTTAAGCTGTTGGGGATAATAGCTATTCTATTCATATAACTATCTTAAGGATATGAACTTTTGCTTTTACCTACAAAATGTGATTGTTTTATGCATGGGTGTGTGCGTGGAATGATGGTAGAGATAAAGGTGTGTGTATTTACATCCACACTTTCCCGGACTATTAAGTATACCCTAAATCATAACGTGAAATTAAAATTTTAAGGACAAATATTTGATTCATAGGTATATTTATATATTAGTAAGTTTCAAATGAGGAGGTGTTTCATAAATAGTCATTTAGAGGCTGGATAAACCTTATCAATAATTTCTAGACAACGATTCTAAGCTGTTAAGGAAAATATTTTGTCTATGTATTTATTCCTTGACTGTCCACTAGAAATAAGGGAAGGTTGGAAAATGGGATATTAGATCTGTTTAAACATATACTAAATTAATAAACATATTTTCAAAAAAGTTTATAGACTAGTTCTTAACTCTCCAAGAAGCTGAGTGGATAAATATATTTAATGAAAGAAATATAATGTTAAAATATGCTTCTATTTGTGGTCATTATTCTTTTTATTTTAAAGTTGCTATTTTTTCTTTATCCCTTAGGGCTTCATTCCAAAAGACCAATTCTCTGTTGGTATTAAAGTCATTCCCTGGCAGAAATGCAATGCTTAGGGGAACACATTAGCATTTCCTTCCCTACTAGTCTAGTTCAGTGGTTAAGAGCATAGGCTGTGGAGCCAGACTGCTTAGATTTGAATTTCAACCTTACAATTTAATAGCTGGGTGATTTAAAGCAAATTACTTAAACTCTCTCTAAGCATTCATCTTCTCTTTGGGGAAAAAATGGGAAAATACTTTCCTTATAGAAGAGGTATATGGTGAGGAGTAAAGCACTGAGCACAGTACCTGTCTCAGAGTAAAAACTAAATGAATGGGAGCCCTTATTATTTCCAAAATGTAATGGCATTCAGCAACCCCATGAGCAGCAGCTAACCAAGTATTAACTGTCTTGGTGACATTTAAAAGGCACGTGATGTCTACAAACATGTTACTGCACTGAGAATTATGATTGTGACCCATTTGTCTTCTCATCTAGAAGCTGATTTTTGGTGTTGCCCATTGCTAAATTCAGCCCCTTTATTCAAAGTTTACAAATTTACTAAGCTCTCATGGTTTTGGTAATTTTATTGACAATTTTAAAGGTCCTGTGGAGAAATCCTATTTAAAAATTCTACTTGATTCTTATCCAAGCCCATATTTTAAGTTTTTCCCCAGGAAGGGTTTATATAACCCCATCATTGGCAACTGTCCTTTTCTTTAAACTTAACCCAGAGAACCAGAATCTCCTCACTATTGTCATTATACTGAGTAATTAAGACTAGATCCTGTTTCTACCTTTAAATTTTCTTTTTACCAGTCATTTCATCTCCCAACAAAAAAAACCTTCCAATGGCAGATTCCTTTAGAATGTACTGATGGCTATATAAAAAAAAATCTTTCTCGGGGCTCCTGGGTGGCTCAGTCGGTTGAGTGACCCACTTTGGCTCAGGTCATGATCTCGTGGTCAGTGAGTTCGAGCCCCGCATTGGGCTCTGTGCTGCACAGCTTGGAGACTGGATCTTGCTTCGGATTCTGTGTGTGTCTCTCTCTCTGCTCCACCCCTGCTCACGCTCTGTCTCTCTGTCTCTCAAAAGTGAATAAATGTTTTTTAAAAAAATATTTCTCCCACCCTATTTCTCACCCTCCCTCCCCTTCTCTCTCTCTGTCCGTAGTATTTATTTCAATTTCTACTTAATTATTTGAGGCAAACACTTCCTTTAAATGTCATGTTTCTAACCTTTAATTCATAGACTCCATATTTGTTAAAGGAACAATTGAATGAGTCAGGGTAGGAATGTATTTCATAAACAAATTCAAAATGGAAACTACCTCAGTAAAGCAATGTTTATAATCTGATACATAACTATTTGTAAAACATAGGCTAATTATTACGCCTGGCCATGTGCATCATTCAATATAAGATTAAATTTCATAGATTTGAATATCTAGAATCCACATCCTCAAAAAACTTACTTTTACATTCATTCATCTGGGTTGTATTAGCATCAAAAATATATATCTTATTAGATCAATGATCCACAGATGAAACTCATTATCTTTTATAAAAGGAAATAGCTATAATTAATCAACTATTTTAAGCTTTCAGGAGCATTAAAACATTTACACACACACACACACACACACACACACACACACAAACTCAGTGTTGAGCACTATATGCCTTCAATAAAGATGATCTATTAAGATCATCTTGGATCTTACAGATATTGTTGATATTGTTGATCAGAATATGGCATTTTACAGTTAGGTATCAGAGTTGTTATGATAATACATTAAAACATAATATTAAATGTCCCAAATCCATTACAAGACAATTCTATTTCTAAGAGTTAAATAAAGCAGTGTATATTTTGAGATTTGTAAATACATTTATAGTGATCTTTAGAAGAATCATTGACAGATTTTGCTAACGATCATTTACTATGGTTTGGGCAGTTTGAAATACCTACACTGTTAAGCCTTTAAAATCAAAACACCAAAATTTTAACATAAGATAATCTTTTTATAAAGCATATGAAAAAATAATTAGGAGATAAATTATGGCAAATTTGCACCAGGCAATGCTGTGTGAAACAGTCATACATAGGAGATGAAACTTTAACACGTGAGGAGAGAAAGGCAACATGGATTTGGGTTCTTACACATCCAGAAAATGCAAGAACAAGCTAAAAGTTACCTATGTTAAAGCCATATTTAAAAAGATGTATAAGAACTACCAGTTGTCCTCCAGTACTTTCTTCTGTGACTTATGGAAGCAACCCTTTGATAGAGGATGCTCTGTGAGGTCTACCTGCCCCACAGCCAGAAGTAAACAGTGTTCCATTATCAATCAGGCTAGAACAAAGATGATGCATATGTTTTTGTTACTACAGTGATTAATTATTTTCACTGTGCCTTGGTTAATTTGCTCTGAATTATTGTACTTGCTCTCTTTTCACCAAGCTCATTTGCCTTCCTAACTGAGTACAGCACATAGACAATAACACTATGGTTCCATTAGTTCAGATGGCAGGTGGGCCTTAGAACTGAATCCAAATGGTAATAAGTAGTACAATTGGAAAAGACCAGTAGGGGCACAAGAAGAGGGGAAGAGGAAGAAGGGAAGGGACATTTATCCTTTTTAAAGGAAGCTTTGTGATTAAAGAAGAAAAAGACATAATGAGGCAATTTTATACATGTCATTTTTCATATGTAGAAACAACACAAAACTGGAAAAATAGATTATTCTCTGCGACTTAGAAGAACTTGGTCTAAAAACCCAAGAGTTTGTTCCTTATGGAAAAACAAGCCTCTTCTGTTCCTGTGCAATAAATTTACCAGTAACAAGAGGAAATTAGCATGGAGATACTGGCTGTTAGCATCAGGATTTGATTTTTGCAAAGGATAAACAAGGACTTTTTATTTTATCTTTGCTTAATGAGCAAACTGGCTCCAAAGACATGCAAAACTTTTTCGGCATTGTGCCTACAACTTATGTCACAGCTTCAGGGAACAAGGTGTCAGCCCTGATGGTGCTCACACTAGGGACTTTATAGCTCATTCATTTCTGCCATGCTTCCCCCTCACCCAGGGTTACAGGGCCACAAGGGACAATGCACCCTTTGGACCATTTGTGGTTTATGAATTGTAAATCCAAAGAGAGGGAGAGACAGCTTGACTGAACCCAAATTATGTTACAATAGATGGTAATGAATGTCCTGTTTTAGCAGGATAATAGAACCCCTGCTTATTGGCAGTCATTCAGACTTGATCTCTCTCATCCATTTTCTCTCTTGGCCTTGACCCTAATCCAGCAATTGCACTTCCCCAGCTGCTCTTTAAGCTGCCTCATTAGCAGCGCACCATTGGGCCGCTCCCATGACAGTCATCCAATGGGATGAAAGTGACATGGGGCCAAAGACTGTAACTGATTGGCAAGCATTGCAATGAAATATGAGACAGGGTTAGATGAAGAAGGCTTTTGAGAGTGTTTGTAGAGACTGAACAGTTAAGGAATTTTAGTCACATGTTAACTTCACTATTCAGCTTTTTGTTTTCCTAAACTGTAGGAAAAAAGCCCACAAAATTCTTTATATATAGTCATAAAGAATAAATTTGGCATTAAATACATTTTTTTACTAAAATGTTAAGTTTATTTCACTGTATAATATAGATACTTTAGCCACAGAAATAGCTTAAATCCCATTGATATTTTCATAAAATTCTTAGAATAAGATTGTAATTCAGCAACATGCTATTTTTAGAACCATTTAGAAATAGGCAAAAAATATCTACATCATTTGAGAAAATCTAGTGAATTTGTTATCTATTCTTTTCCTGTTATAAATCTAGTTTACATTTTTATAAATTCATACAGAATGTAAATTTGTAGTAATAACTTGGCACTAAATTAACACAACTGAAAATAACTTTTTCAACATATATTATCTCCACATTAACTCTGTATCACTGAATTTATTTTAGTTATTGCAACATTCATGTAATACCCCACTTTAACTTCATTCTTTTAACCTCCATGATATGAATTGTGTTAATGTTTATATTTATGTTGGTATTAATTCTTTTCATTGTCAAACTCCTCTACATCAAAGTAAGTAATTCTTTCCTCTGGACTCATAAAAAACATTTGTCATGTCTTAAAATTTCTTAGCTTCCAAATATTTAAATACTTACAGGCATTACCATTTTTATTCACCTGGTAAGTTTTGAGTCTCTATAATGACCCAGGTACTATTCTGTAAGTCCCAGAACTATTCAAATTAGTCCAGTAGTGAACTTGTTCTCAAATCCTACCATTTGGTGGAAAAAGATATTTACTGGGCCACATAATAGAATGTAGTAAATGTGATGAAATGGGCATGACCTTAAGTGACATAGAAGTCTAGAAGAAAGCACATTAAGAATCTTTGAATTCCCCAGGAATGTACATCTGAACAAACCCTTAAATTCATATATATAAGCTAACCGAAGGTAAGATTAGGCGAATGGAAAGTATTTCAGGCAGAGAGAAAACTACAAGGGCATCTAGAGCATGCTTTTTTTTTTTTCAGTTTTTAACATATTTATTTATTTTTGGGAGATAGCGTACAAGCAGGGGAGGGTCATAGAGAGAGGGAGACACAGAGTCTGAAGCAGGGTCCAGGCTCTGAGCTGTCAGCACAGAGCCTGACGTGGGGCTCAAACCCAGGAAGCGCGGGATCATGACCTGGGCCGAAGTTGGATGCTTAACCAATTGAGCAACCCAGACGCTCCTAGAACATGCTTTTTTAAACTCTTGGAATGTGATGAACAGACATTATCAAGACAACTTAAGAGGTCAGGAGATATATACAAAGGGAAGTAAAATACAAAGGGTTCAGAGACCCAGTAGTTGCAGAAATATACATGAAGATTCACTCAGATGCTCTGTAAAAATTCAACTACATTCCCTAGTCTTCTCTGTTTAGTTATCTTATTTGTTTATACGGTATAATTCTTACAAGTCTTTCAAGAGAAGAAGCATGATGGTTTCAGTATAACCAAAACCCTAGTTGAAGCTTTTTATAGCAATATAAGTCCTAAATTTATATTAGCTGCCCTTGAATCATATGTCCTTCCTTGCTTACATGAATGGTAACTAGGGAGAAGGTCAGAGAGTTGATGACTCAGTGGATTTTCAGGGTTTAGCTGCTTAAGGTTGAATCCTGCAGCAAGACTGTGGGAGGCACAGTTTTCTTTAGGAGGGATTATTGTTATAACAAGCCAATGAACGATGCTAGAATTCTGATAATTAAAGGCATGGAAGATTTCTATGATCTGTAGATCATGTGAGATTTATTTAAAAAAAAGTTTACTTAAATTTTATATGGCCAAGAGTTAAAATTCTATTAGTTACCTATATCATATTCTACTTCCCTAGTGGCAAGATAAGTTAATTTTCCTTTAAAAGTATATTCTGGGGCGCCCAGGTGTCTCAGTCAGTTAAGCGTCCAATTCTCAGTTTCAGCTCAGGTTATGATCTCATGGCTTTATGAGTTGGAGCCCCACATCGGGCTCCAAGCTAACAGTGTGGAGTGTGCTTGGCATTCTTTGTATTCCCCTCTCTCTGCCCCTCCCCTACAAGTGCTGTCTCTGTCTCTGTCAAAATAAATAAGCTTAAAAAAATACACTCTATACATTCAGTGATTAAAATATTGTTTTGTGGTTATGTACAAGGTATCTGTCATCTTTCCCTATTCTTTTATTTAAATTATCTTTCAGTTTCTAGTTAAACTTGCCCTCTCTAATGGAAGTCTTCCTTTATTACTCCATATTGAATCTCTTTATACCTATAATTTTCCCATTTATACAGCACTTAATCACCTATTTCATTTTACTTTAATTATTTTGTGTATTCCCATATTTTTTCACCTCAAGAATTCTCAATAGCAAAGATTTATTTTATACTTCACCTTACTGCCCCCACAATGCATTGCAAATTTGTTTTTCATTTGGTAGTTGTAATAAATACTACTTTACTGAAGGGGTTGAATCTGATATAAAGAATTTGGGGACGACAAGATTGTTTCAGAAGCCATCTGAGGCTGCATAGTAACCTAATTTTTTGTGGTCCTTCAGAAATACATAGGTTTACAAACTATAAGCAGAAATGTTATTTTTTTTCCTAGATAGATCTTTTGATTTGACTTTAAAAGTTTTTACCAAACACTGACATCTCACTTGAACTTTCTTAAATAGGATGTCTCATTCAGCATAATGGCTGTTTTCAATAAAACATGCTCACTAATGACCACAGTCTTTCCTTAGTAAACTAGAACCATTTGCAATCAAAAGTCCCCTACAGCTTATTTCTTGCGTAATAAGAGTGAGTGCATTTGGGAATATTTGTCTGCTGACTCAAGGTCTCCAGAGCATAGTGAACTGCCAGTATTGATATTGTGCCTCAGCCATTGTCAATCTACTTTAGGAAAAGAACTGCTTTCTCTAGTGCAAAGACAAAAACAGTGGACAATTTCTTTTTTCCTAATAAACTTTGACTTGCTCCGAGTGAGCATGTATAGCCTACATGTACTCCTCTGTGGGACTGAGAAGACCAGTAAAAGTCAAAAGAGCCTATTTCAAATATAATAAACCTAATTATATCCAAGTTATTTTTGAGTGCTCATTTCACTATATGAAACTATCATTACATTTCAAAGTGAAACACAGCAAACCACACAATATCATTGTATATATTTGCAAGAATTCAAATGACTTAAATGTCCAAATTTCCCAAGAAACATTTGTAACCTGCTAGACAATGTGATGGGAAATGGGAAAGCAAACAGGTATTATACATGACCTGCAACCTCAAGAATGTGTAAAGGAAAGATTATTTTAATAACTATAATGCAGAGTAAAATGTGATAAATGCAGAAAATATTACTGGATCCATGTTAAAGAAAAATTTTGTGTGTGTGTGTGTGTGTGTGTTTCAGGAAAGTAAAAGATAATTTTTCCTGAGTGAGTCCTGAAGAATGTCTGGTTTCTCCAGAGTCCAAATAGCAAGAGAAGTTCCCAAAGAGCTCTGTAATCAAAGATGGAGATAAATGAGAGTTCTCATTGTATTAGCAGAGTGGCTTGGTATAGGATAGCTGGAATGAACAGGCTGTGCTTTCTTGCCAAGTCAATTATTTGGGTATTCCTTCCACCTCTTATTTCTTAAAATCTGGTGTCCTAAACTGCATAGAAGTCACCTTTGTTTTTATTTATTGATGTTTGTTTATTTTGAGAGAGAGAGAGAGAGTGTGTGTGTGTGTGTGTGTGTGTGTGTGTGTGTGTACATTAAGTGGGGGAGAGGTGGAGAGAGAAAGAGAATCCTCAGCAGACTACATGCTGTCAGTGCAAAGCCTGACCTGGGGCCAACACAGGGCCCCACCCGGGGCTCAGTCTCACAAACTGGATCTTGACCTGAGCCAAAACCAAGAATTGGATGCTTTGGACTGAGCCACTTTTATTTTTTATTTTTTTTAAAGTCAGTTGGAGGCCTGTGTCTAAGGCAAGGAAAAGATTGCTAAGCCAGGCTTTGCAATTGTTCTTAAAGGATTCAGTAGTTTTTTTTATAGAGTCCAACCAGATTGTAGAACACTAGAATTTGTAGAGAATTTTGACAAAACTCTGGCTAGGTTAATAAGATGTTAAAAAGGGGAATTATCTTTTTAATGTTTTCATAGTCTTAAAATCAGATGGATCAACCAGTCTTACATTTGAAAACGAGTGCTGAGCACCCATCCAGTGATGGGACTCAATCACTCAAAAACATACAGTGGTAAAGAATTCAGTAGGCAATTAGAGAAATAGATTTTTTTGAGACAACTTTAGGTATGCTGATAGTGTCACCTTCGGATCTTTAACACTTATCCTTGCGAGGATGCAAATTCGTAACTGAAAATTTTAAAGAAAACAGCCCATGCCTGGAACACCCTACCAGGCAACAAAACAGAAAAAGTCTGCATTTGGTTATTGATTAATTCCCACAAATGGTGAGTCAAGGATACTTTTCTGTGTATTGTGTATGGAACGAGTGCTGGAAGTAGAAGTTGCAAAGCTCTGTCCCAGAGGACCCCATCAGGGTTTTGGAGCACTCAGCAGAAAAGGATCCAGTAGTACTCCCAAATACCCAGGTGCTAAGTAAGAAATGAAGAGTATCCAGGAGTGATGCATTCTCCCGAATCAAAGGAACTGTGAATGAGTGACTTATTCTGAAATGAGTCTCCAAAGGGTTCATCAAAATAAACATAGGAACAAGAGCCTACTTTTGACAGCTGTCCAGCCTACGGATCTCTGCAGCCAGCTCATGAAGGTACACGTCAAGAAAGATACTTTTCATGCCCATAACACTCCTACTTCCCCCTCTTTTAAATTCTGGAGGTGTTAGTGGTACCACTAGTCAGAAGATATGTAAGTGCTAATGGTATAAATAATAGAACTAATAAAACCCATACTCTTTTCTGGCTTCAGGCTTCCAAAAGTGGAGGAAGGAAGAAGTTTAATTTCAAGTAAAATTTGGAAGATTTAAAAAAATTGTTTTAAGAGTAAACATGTTGCTACTGATCTGTTGGGGGATTAACGTACCTGGTTAATTTCAGGTCTTTTAGTACCTGAAAATGACCATAAGTTGTCGGGCCCATCCTTGATTCAACCAAAAGGATGGTGAAGAAGCAGGACACAAAAGTCATATGAAGGTTACAATCAGGATAAAATACTAGTAGGTGTTAGGTTTTATCCTGTGAGTCATGTGGTTTCAAAATAAGAGTTACATTTATAATAAGGCAAATTGATTATGATATATTTTAAAAAAGCCAATTCCCTGCTCAATGGTAAATTAAAGATTTGAAATTCTGATTATTGGAATATCAAACTAATGATAAATGTTACAGTCTATATAGAATACAGGAATCTCAAATGGAATGAGGACTAAATGAATTATTTCATTTGGTAATTCAGAATAATTTGAAAGTGGAAGATGAGATTGTCTTAAAGTGGATAGGAAAGAAGAAATTGAAGATAGATGTCAGTAACTCTTACTCTTATTCTTTTCTCATAAATGAAAAAAAGTCTAGGGTGTGGGGTTCCAGTGCAAGATTTTGCTTAGCAATGAATAGTCGCCTAGGATGTATCCTAAATGAAACATAGGTAGTAAGAGTAATATTAATCATGAGAGTGACAAAACCAGCTTATGTTTATTGGTTACTTACTATATTTCAGGCCCTAGGCCAAGTAACTTATTACATTATATCATGTAATCGTCAAAACCTTTGATCACTATTTGATGATTCGATGATGAAACCTCAGAGGAGCTAAAGAGCTCACCCTCATTGACCTAATAAATGATAGATTCTGGATTTTATCAAGAAGAGTCTATTTGCATACTCTTAATTTCTTGAAAAGAAAAAGGAACATCACTTATTCTGAGGCAGAATGGAAAGAGAATCAGGTAGTGTGCATATGCGGAAGAAGAAAATAGAAAGATTTCATTCCTGAAGTTTAAATGTTATGAAGGTCTATGGCATTCCTAAATCTGTGCCCAACTTATAATTTCTGTAATACTAGGGATGGACCACCATGAACCCTGTTTTTCAAAAGGATCTGCTGGATCTATTACATGGGGGATCCACTAGACTTGAGAAGTACCCAGATTCTGATTTGGGTACTGACTGACTCTTATCAGGGAGAGAAGGCCTGTATATATGGCACCCAAATAGTACTATTCAAATACAATCTAGCACTAAGTGCTATATGTAAGTGATGAATCACTAAATTCTACTCGTGAAACCAATATTACACTGTTAACTAACTAGAATTTAAATAAAAAGTTATACATATATATATATGTATGTGTGTATATATATGTATGAGTATACATATGTATACACGTGTATATAAATACACACATATACACATGTATGTATATATGCATATACATATGCACATACATATATATACACGTGTGTGTACACATATATACATATATGTGTGTATATACATATATACATACGTATGTGTGTATATACATGTATATACATATATACATACATATGTGTGTATATATACACATATGTGTGTATATATGTATGTATGTATGTGTATTATATATACATATATGTATATATATGTATATGTATGTATATATGTATATATACGTATATATACGTATATATTTATATATACGTATATATGTATGTATATATATATGTATGTATATATATATATACATATATATATATATATAATCCAACCCACTGCCTAGGATGCTGTTTGTTGAGAAGAGACTAATCTCAAAACTGAAAGGATAAATTCACTCTTTAGGAAGCTTAGTCCATCAATTTTGATATCTGGGATATCTGTGCTCATCTTGAGCTCTGTTTTACGTAATACTGGTGGCTGGGTAATATAAAAGGTCTGTACTTATGTCTCCTTCACCTATGTCTCCATATTGAAATGGTAACAGTGACAGAGGCAACTCTTGCTGATTGCAGGTATTAAGTCATGGAATAGACATTTTCCCAGTGACGCCACCAAAAGGTGTTTGAGGCAGCAAAACTCTTGGGTGAAAGGGATATATTATCACTCTTGTTACTGTCAGCTCTAACAGATAACGAAAGACAATTGAGTCCAGCTATGAGACTGGCACTATAAAACTTTGTTCATTTACTTTATAATATCCAAGGCAGGATCCAACTTCCATATTAGTCTGAAATAGTCCTAATGATCTATGTTTCCCGTAAGATAAGAGAACATAGTTAATATTTGTTATTTATTATTTACTACACAGTATGATATTCATTCTATTTAAAAATATTGTCTGTTCAAATTATTGTAAATCCTGTAATGTAGAAATTATCATTATCTTTTTACTTTGGTAAGAAAACTGAGAGGGAAATAATACTTCATGTAGTTAATAGAAGACAGGGCTTAGTTTTGAAAGAAGTTCTGTTTTACTTCAAATCTAGAGCTTTTTTTTCTTTGAGATTTCTTTCTTTTTAATATAATTTATTGTAAAATTAGCTTATATACAATACCCACTGCTCATCCCAACAAGTGTCTTCCTCAATGCCCATCACCCATTTCCCCTCTCCTTCAAATCTAGAATGTTTAATCAATATATTAAGATAATCTTTGGGTAGCAATGACAGTAATTACAGGGCAGATGTGACCTAATGATTCTAGGACAAAAGGAAGGTGATTCAACTGCTTGTAACTGACCTCCAACTGAAGCAAAAGTGCTTAATTAGGACCAGGTCTTAACCTACACCTGAATGATTCAAGACTGGATTGATGAAAAGCATTGTTCCTCAGAAATTTTGTGAGGTCTGATGGACACTAGGCATTGGGCTTAATGCTACATGATTACCTAGAAATTACCCATTGGTGAATATGGTCTTCTAAAACACTTCCCACTTGATCAGGATTGCCTCAACAGTGGGCTGTATCCAAACCCTGTGGTTGATAAGCCTAAGTGATTGACAGATATCTACCCTTATTTTAAAATTTATCTTGCAACGTTGGTGTGGCCAGACCTATGGATTACATGGTTTATAAGATAATTTATAGCTTGCCTCTCAAATACATACACATGTAAGTATGTTGGGACCTCATGCCATTATTTGTTACTGAGAAGCATTCCTTGTAGAGTTGATCTGTTTTGGATACCGCGCAAGACAATATTATTTACTGAAGCGTAAAACCAAAACTTGCAAAATGACTTCACTCAAAGTTTAAGATAAAAATGTTCTAGCCTAGGGGCACCTGGGTGGCTCAGTTGGTTAAGCATCTGACTTCATCTCAGGTCATGATTTCACAGGTTCATGAGTTCAAGCCCTGCATCAGGCTCCATGCTAGCAGCTCAGAGCCTGGAGCCTGCTTCTGATTCTGTGTCTCCCTCTCCCTCTCTCTCTCTCTGCCCCACCCCTGCTTACCCTCTGTCTCTCAAAGATGAATAAACATTAAAAAATATCAAAAAAATATTCCAGCCTATAGTTGAAAAGGATTACATAGGAACATCAACCTACTGAATGAGAGGGTCCACATGTTTATATCTCTTGCCATTTCAGTGCCCTTGTAGTTTCGTAGTTCTGGGCTGTTCAGTTTTGTTCTCTAATGCATTGGAAGGGTCAACATGAATTGATAGGTAATAGAAGGATCTGAGAATGTACCTCATCTCAAAGCTGGGGAAAAAGGCAGTTGCATGTTCTTCCTGATACACAGCCCAGCGCCTCCCACTCTTGCATGTTTTTTTTTTTCCTTACTTTTCCATATACAGCCACCCTGTAGTGATCTCAAGTAGGTATCCAACTTAAAGGTGAATCGATTAAAATGTCAAATGTCTTGATATTTTAACATGTTGAGTAATTTTGTGCAGAGTCAAGGAACAGTTCCGATACCAACCTTTTCTTTATTATCATTTTCTTTCTTCGAATAGAGCTTCCACTGAATTGAAAAGAAACCCCATGTACCAAACGATATAGGGCACAAAAAGGAGACTTGTGCCTAACGATCTATACAGACATATAATCAAGTAGTAATTGTAAACCTAGCTGATATGCGAGTGGAGTACAGTGTTAATGAAATTTCACAGCGGTTCTGGTAAGATGGTGATGGTTATTAAAGCTGACCCCCTTCAGCAAAGTAAATTGCCTTAGGTTTTAATTTTATTTTGACAGGATCCTTTATTACTTTTTCTGAAATCAATATTGACACACAGCACACTGTAGAAAAAGCTAAACAATGCAGTACTCTCAACAGTGAAAATCTGAACAACAGGTGGTTTATACTTTTAGTTGCTACATATATCATGCACTGCACAAAAATTATATGTGACACATTGAAAAAAATGCTATGCATGCATTAATGTCATTAAGTGCATTTACTGTAGGCTCTAACTTTATATCCAATAAATATAAAAGGCAGTATGATCTGTCACCACCTTTGAAGGCTTCCTTCAAATGGATGATTAAGAAAGGTTACTATAAGTTTAAAAACATTCATATATCCTGATCCTGCTTTCAAGTACAAAGGCAACTTTGAATGTAGATCTTAATTTTTTGAGATTTTTCTTAAAGTGAAACTCAGAGAACAGAATACAGTATGATACATAAAATGGATCTTAAAAATTATTTTACTAATTGAGTTTTCACAAGTAGAAATCTAGAGGTTCTTTAGTTAAATAAATTAAGGTTACATAGTTAAATGGAAATAACCAGAACTAATGTCTCAGATAAGTTTGCCACTCTTTTTTTTTTTTAATTTTTTTTTCAACGTTTATTTACTTTTGGGACAGAGAGAGACAGAGCATGAACGGGGGAGGGGCAGAGAGAGAGGGAGACACAGAATCGGAACCAGGCTCCAGGCTCCGAGCCATCAGCCCAGAGCCTGACGCGGGGCTCGAACTCACGGACCGTGAGATCGTGACCTGGCTGAAGTCGGACGCTTAACCGACTGCGCCACCCAGGCGCCCCAGTTTGCCACTCTTGAAACAAGAGTTAAACATTTCAACAGGCAAAACTGAAGTTGGTTCAAAGGAGAATATAGGTATATTATACATACATGTATATGTATTTGCATATTTCTGTGTATGTGTGGGCACCATTAACTTAGCCCCATGCATTCTGTTATTCCTATCACATTTCAAACAAGACTTCTAATAGATCTAAGAAGATCCACTTTTAAAAAAATTAGTGTTTATTCATATATTTTGAGAGAGAGTGACAGAGAGAGCAGGGGAAGGACAGAGAGAGAGGGAAAGAGAGAATTCCAAGCAGGCTCCATGCTGTCAGCACAGAGCCCGCCGCAGGGCTCTGTCTCACAATCGTGAGATCATGACCTGAGCCAAAATTGCCAGTCGCCCAACCAACAGAGCCGCTCAGATGCCCCAGACTTTTTATACTCAGAATAAAGTATTTATACTTTTTGCAGTGACATGTGTTGCAAAAATGTTACTTTGACCACTGAGTGTCAAAGGACAAAAGCTCTGTGATAAGCAGATAAGCAGCCTTCCCAGTTGTTGCTCGTCTGGGTGAATTCTGCTTTTCCAGTGCTTCTCTAGCCTTGTCACCACCACAGCCTTCAACTTTCCTTAGGAGCCTCCACTTGTTTATGGTTGTTACCTGTAGAACTCTTCCAACAGCATTAATTTTTTTTTTCTATGAACTTCACTGACGTATATCCTGTTCTCATTTACCCAAAGCCCTTTCAAAAAGCTCAGCAATAATTTACTCACATTCCGTTCTGTGTGCTCTGCTCCATTCTAACCCTCTCTAAATTCTGTACATCATAACTACGCTCATTCGCGGAAGACAACTCGTGGAGCAGTACTCAATTTAACATCTCTGTAAGTTTCTGTCTTCATTCATTTTCTTTACTGCTACTGCTTTGTAGCCTAGAGGCCCATACTTTTCCTAGATATTTTGTCATTTCTTTTGTGCTTCCACATTTTTGCATCTTGCCTTTTCAAGGGTTTATCTCTCTTTCTGTTCCTCATTCTGTATTTTTTTGTGTAGGTGTCACTCTAAAAAAAAATCTCCGATTTTGGTCTCATCTTTAATTAGACACTAGTGATTTTTTTTTTTTTTTTTGGCTAGTAATTCCGTTACAAAGCATCTGGGATAAAAATACACATAGTGATTAGAAACAACCACCCAAGAATGAGCTTGCTGTTTTGCTGGACAATGTCATGAAAGCTAGCAAGTGTTCTGGGATCACTTGTGAATAATTGGGTAGATTTCAATTAATGTAACTCAGAAATTAAAATAAATTCTGGAAAAAAAAGATTACGAATATGGAAAATAGATTATATTGTCAGAAGCTAAATTGATTAGCTTGACTTCATGGCAGTAGGCAAATATAGAAATTAAATGGTGAATTATCCTAACCAATATATAATATTCTCCTTCATTTTGTGTAAAGGCATGACAAAAAATCTTTAGAAGCTGTGAAGCACTGCCATTATATTTATGCTCACTAAGCAGTATACCATAATTATTTAACTACAGTTTCAATGTTTTCATGTATGCAGCATTGCTGAGCCATTAGAAACTCAGTATTATTGTGTTCTTTTTCAATTACCTGAACATCCCCTGGGTCCAAGAGGATGAATAAGTTTTCAAAGATTGCTGACTCTCTTACTCTATTAGGAATGATTGTATCTACTCTTTCCACTTATATGAAGCTATTTTTATTGGTGTTTGTTTAGCGACTTTAGACTTTTTATGAAGTCAATTAATAAAAGCCTTTTAAAAATTTAAATATAATGGGCACATAGCTATTTTCTTCCCACTAATGTTATTCAACTCTTTATATACAAAATTAAGGTCACCATAATATAAACCATTTATTGTTTTATCCAAGCGATATTTTTGGTTTTTCCTCTATGACTGTAAGAGCCCCTGTTTAGTCACTCCACTGAGAATATACAAAGAATAAATAAGTTTAAATTGCAGCATGTGGGATTTAAATGAGAAATAAATATAATACTTTTTCACAGTAGACACTGTTAAATAATAAACCTTATTTGTGGTTATTTTGTTAACTGATGGACTATATGTATTATATATTTTACTCTGCTGCTAGTATTTAATTGGCTTCTGTTTGGAGGAAACATATGAACAAAATGATTCAATGTTAGCCTTAATTCAAAGACAAGTATGAAAACTTTATGAAAAATCATCAAGAATGAAAAATGCTTTTTTTACTCACCTAGATTTTTTTTACAATAATAGCTACATAAATGTTTTAGCCTTAGTCAAAATTCTTGAATACAAAAAATGACTAGAAAAAGTAAAGTATCTTCTGCTCTTTGACACGGGAATAATGCTTAAATAGTATCTACTGCTTAACATTACTCTGTGTCAGGCATTTTTAAGCATTTTATACATATTGTCACATCTAATCATTTCAACAGGCTCTTTAGGTATGTCTTACACTGGCTTATAGGTGAGAAAAAGAAACCTCAGAGAGGTTCTTTCACTTGACTTCGGTTGTTCAACTAAGAATAAATATAAAAGAAATTAAAATTCAGATTTGAAATTCAACTAAGAATAAATATAAAAAAAATTAAAATTCAGATTTTATGACATCATCTTTGACTCTAGGAGAAAAGTAATAGAAAATAAAGAAATATGAGTTGAGGATATGGTTATAGTAGCTTCAAATGTATACACTTCTAATGCTGTTAAATGAACGGATCAAATCATTTTTTGTTTTCGTATGCACCAGTTGCCAATTGCTGTTGAAATGATTAAATATGACAATATGTGTAAATTGCTTAAAAATTCCTGCCTGGAATTTTGAGTTACTCTTTGTGTGAGTTGTAAAATTGTGGTGCTGTTACATTATTTTGCATGTGACATTCCATTTGTCCCAGTACCACCTATTGAAAAGACTATTCTTTCCCCATTGTATATTGTTGGCTCCTTTGTTGTAAATTAATTGCCCATTTATGTGTGGGTTTATTTCTGGGTTCTCAGTTTCATTGACCTATGTGTCTGTTTTTATGTTCTATTACTGTAGCTTTGTAATATAACTTTAAATTAGATAGTGTAATGCCTCCAGCTTTGTTCTTCTTGCTAAAGATTGCTTTGGCTCTTTTGGGTCTTTTGTGGCCTCATATAAATTTTAGTGTAGTTTTATTTTTATGAAAAATGCCATTGGAATTTTGATAGGGATTGCATTGAATCTGTAGGTTGTTTTGGATGGTATGGACATTTAAAGAACATTAATTCTTCTAATACATAAGCAAGGATATCTTTCCATTTATTTGTGTCTTTTTCAGTTCCCTTCAACAATGTTCTGTAGTTTTCAGAGTACTAATTTTCTACTCCCTTGGTTAAATTTATTCCTAGAAATTCTCTTCATTTAAAAATTTTTTTTTTCAACGTTTATTTATTTTGGGGACAGAGAGAGACAGAGCATGAACGGGGGAGGGGCAGAGAGAGAGGGAGACACAGAATCGGAAACAGGCTCCAGGCTCCGAGCCATCAACCCAGAGCCTGACGCGGGGCTCGAACTCACCGACCGCGAGATTGTGACCTGGCTGAAGTCGGACGCTTAACCGACTGCGCCACCCAGGCGCCCCAAAATTCTCTTCATTTTAATGCAGTTGTAAATGGGATTATTTTCTTGATTTTTTTCTTTCTGAGAGTTCCTTGTTAGTATGTAGAAATACAGCTGACTTTTGTATATTGATTTTATATCCTGCAACTTTTTAAAATTTATTTATTAGTTTTAATAGTTTTTTGGTGTAGACTTTAAGGTTTTCTATATATAATAACCTTCCATCTGCAAGTGGAGATAGTTTTACTTTTTCCTTCAAATTTGCATGCTTTCTTTCTTTTTCTTGTGTACCTGCACCAGATTGGACTTCTAAGTACTATGTTGAATAAAAGTGGTTAAAGTGGGCATCCTTGTCTTGATCATAGAGGAAAAGCTTTCAGTTTTTCACCATTGAGTGTGATAATAGTTTTGGGATTGCTATTTATGGCTTTGAATGATAATGTTGAGGTTCCTTCTCTCTATACCCTCTTTATGGAGTTACCATGAATGGATGTTAAATTTTGGCAAGTGTTTTTTCTGCATCTATTGAGATGACTGTATGATTTTTGTCATTTATTTTGTCAACATGCTGTATCACATTGATTTGTGGATGTTGAACTATCCTCACCTCCTTTAAATAAATCCCACTTCATCATGGATATGATTCTACTAATGAATTGTTGGATTTTTTTATTATTATTATTTTCTTGAGGATTTTTGCATCTATGTTCTTCAGGAGTATTGGCCTGCAATTTCCCTTTCTGGAGTGTTGGTCAGATTTCGGTATCGGCATATTGGTGGCCTTGTAAATGAGTTTGGAAGTTTTCACTTCTAGTTTTTGGAAGACTTTGAGAAAGATTGGTGTTAGTTTTTCTTTAAATGTTTGGTAGAATTTACCAGTGAAGCCACCTATCTTGTTTTTGGCTTTTGTTTGTTGGGAGCATTTTGATTGCTGATTCAATCTCCATACTATTAATTGTTCTGTTCAGATTCTCTATTCGTGATTCTATCTTAGTAGATTGTATACTTTCAGGAATTTGTCAGTTTCTTTTAGGTTGTTTAGTTTGTTGATGTATAGTTGTCATAATAGTCTCAAGATCTTTTTTATTTCTGTGGTATCGACTATATTTTTTTTTTGTTTCTGATTTTATTTGAGCATTCTCTTTTTCTTGTTGAGTTTAGCTAAAGTTTTATCAATTTCATATCTTTTCAAAGAAATAGCCCTTAGTTTTATTGATCTTTTCTATAGGCCTTTTAGACACTATTTTATTATTTTCCACTCTGATCATTTTTTTTCTTTATTTTACTAACAAAGATCCTAAATGACTTTGGGTTTCCTTTGTTCTTCTTTTCCTGGTATTTTGAGATCTAAAGTTAGGGTGTTTATTTGAGATTTTTCTTATTTTTTGATGTAAACGCTCATCACTATGAACTTCCCTCTTAGAACTGTTTTTGCTGCATCCTGTAAGTCTTGGTATGTTGTGTTTCCATTTTCATTTGTCTGAAGATTTTTTTCTTCTTTGATACATTTATTGTTTGATAGCATGTTGTTCAATCTTAACCTATTTGTACATTTTTCATGTTTTTGTTAAAATTTCTAGTTTCACAACATTGTGGTCAGAAAAAATATGCTTCATATTATTTCAGTCTTCTTAAGACTTGTTTTGTGGACCTACATATATATCTTGGAGAATTTCTATGTTTTCTTAAGAATGTGTATTTGGCTTTTGAATGAGATGTTCTGTAAATGTCAGTTAATTCCATCTGGTCTAATGTGTCACTGAATCCCAATGTTTCCATATTGATTTTCTGTGTAGATATTGTATCAACTAATGAAAGCAGGTTATGAATGCCCTTACTGTTAGCTCTCTGTGTATTTCCTGTGTTAGATCTTTAATATTTGTTTTTATTTTGAGATGCTACTACATTGGGCACTTCATATTTATAAATGTTATATCCTCTTATTGGATTGACCCCTTTATTATATATAATGGCCTATTTTTTTATAACTTAATACAGTCTTTGTCTTTGTCTATGTTGTTTAAAACATATAGAGCTCATCTTTTTTTTTTTATTTCCATGCACATTGGAAAATCTTGTTCCACTTCTTCACTTTTAGTCTATGTGTGTTATTAAACTTGAAGGAAGTCTTTTTGTAGACACCACATAGTTGGGTCTTGTTTTGTAATCCATTTGGCACCGTATGTCTTTTGATTAGAGAAGTTAGCCATTTATATTTAAAGTAATGTTTGATAAGTATTTATGGCATTTTAAATTGTTTTCTGATTTTTAATTCCTTTTTCCTTCTGTCCTCTTTCTTTTTGATTTGATGACTTCATTATTTAGTCAATTAAAATCCAAATGACTCCTATTCTGTGGGTGACTGTCTCCTTCATGGTAATTTAGGGATCCACATTCCTTCATTTCATGAGGCCTCAGTCATCCAAGACCTCTGCATCTGGATACAAGTGAGGAAAGAAGTACAGAAAGCACACCCTTTTCTTATCACATATTCTAGTCATGTGGCCCCTTCTAATTTTAAGGTTGTGAGAGAAAGAAAGAAGGTAGGAATTCTAGTTCCTGGCTGAGCAGCCATTTCCCAGTAAAAATTTTGCAATATAGAATTGGACACACATATTTGTTGGAAAGTTAGCCCTTTCTGCCTCACGGACCAAATTGACTGGTGGAACTTTTGGAAAACAGATCCAAGGTGGAGGGAGGCCATGTAACCAGGTTTCTCTATGCAGTATTTAGTTACCTATACAACAGGAAACTTAATGAAAACATAAAAAGGGCATCCATCCAGAGTTAAAAACATTGTCAGTTTGAAGAATCAAGAATGAAGTGCTGTATACTTTATTTTATAGAACATGCTATTGTCAGGAGGTTTGTGTCCCTCCACAACTCATATGTTCAAAGCTTAACACCAAGGTGATGGTATTGGTAGAAAGGGTCTTGTAGAAGTGCTTAAATCATGAAGATGAAACACTCATTAATGGGTTTAGTGCCTTTAAAAGAGAGATCCCTAGACCTTTGTACTGTGTGAGGACACAGCGAAAAAGGTCTGCCTGTAAACCAGCAAGAAGGCCTCACCAAAATGTGACCATCCTAGCACCCTGATCTTGGGCTTCTTAGCCTCCAGAAATGTGATAAATAAATTAGTTGTTGTTTGTAAGCTACCTCTTCTGTAGCATTTTGTTGTAGTGTCTCAGACAGACTGACAAAACAGCAATAAAAATTATATTCAAGTCTTGTGGAAAATGTATGAAAGATCAGAACTTTATTATTTCATATAATAACATGAAATTAAGCAATTTTGTTTTGTTATCAATGATAAGGTGGTGACATAAATTAAGTGTCTTCAATTCAATGCCTGATGGCATTTGTCATTCATTTATACCAGGATTCCCTTTTTCACATGACAGATAGCTCACTCATTATTCTAGACCTTCATTAAAAGGGAATGTTTGATTAACATAGCTGTTGCTGCTTTCACAACAACAAAATGTTGACAGTGATTTTTTACTTATAGATATTTGACAATTGGCATGATCCTTAAAAGTTCTCAGAATTTGCTGTCTTGGAAAGGTATGAAAAAGGTAAAAACCTATTTCAGGATATCATGCTCATCATAGTAGACTGAATTTATGCAAGCTTTAAAAAGAGGACTTTTTGAAAACATTTCCCTCCATCCCTCAGTGTATTATTATTTTTTTAAATAAAAAAGACTGTTGATGTTATTAATAACACTCCTTTAAGCAATGTACTTATTGAGTTGACAATGCTGGTATAGAAAATTTATTGTAAAGCAGATTGCATGTCAGACTTTTCTAGCAGGGGCCTTAAGACTAAAGCAGGAAACAAAATCTTTTTTTTTAATGTTTAATTTTGAGACAGAGACAGAGATGGAGACAGTTTGTTTATTTTTGAGACAGAGAGAGACAGAGACAGTGTGAGCTGGGGAGGGGCAGAGAGAAGAGGTAGACACAGAATCCAAAGCAGGCTTCAGGCTCTGAGCTGTTAGCACAGAGCCTCACACGGGGCTCAAACTCATGAACTGTGAAATCATGACCTGAACCGAATCGACCTTTAACCTACTGAGCCGCCCAGGCCCCCCAAGAAACAAAATCTTAAAAACAGGTGATTCCATGCACATTTCCTTCTTGGAGTTCTCTTAATTCCTTCTAGGGTCTCTGCTTTGCACTTTTCATTCCCTCCTGGGAAACCTACTGGAGTTGGGAATTGAGGGAATTGTTCTATAAATCAATAAACACAGAAACTGATTCAAAATTATTTAGAAGCTAAATGTTTCAGCCTTTTTTCTTAGCAAAGTCTTCTCTAGCAACCAATTCTGAAAATTGAATATACCTCACTTTATAGATTTTCACATATTCATTTTCAAATAAGCTGGAGATCCTTTTATAAATACCCATATTGGACTATAGGTTTTCTTCCTCAGCTAGCAAACATAGGGATTTGTATTTATTCTTTCATTTCCCCAATCATGTAGACTGAATGTTATCCTACCTCAGACTATTATTGGTACATTTATATTTGCACTGTAAAGTCAAAGTCAAAACAGTTAATTTAAAAGGTCAGTTCATGAAGAATTATCTAAGGCATATAGTGAATAAGAGTCAGAGACCACACAACTTCTCTGCTGGGCCCTCCATCAAACCATACTTACTGTCACCATAAGGTTGTGTTCAAAGCAATGGCATTAAGAGACTGGGCTTGAGTCAGAATGGCCAGCACGGATCTGACATACCTGTTGTGTACACACAGTAAACCAACGAGCCTATTTAATGCCACAATTTAACTATAACGCTAGGTTTTACTGTGCATAGAGTTTAAAAGTCTCTGTTTTTAGCAAAGTGCTTTTCCACGAAATAAGCATATTTTTTGGATATTCTTTAACTTATGGTATCCTTATGAGGAAGGCAAATGAGAAAGCTCATAATCTTTACCTTATAAATGGGGGAGGTGTCAAAAGGTGAGAAAGGACTCCTTCTATTTCATCCACTGTCAAACTAAAAATAGAATTCATGTTTTTCTCTACAATTGTCTTTCAATTTGGAAGGACATAAAGATCATAATCTATACATGAAGTGCAATGTTTGTATTTGCTTGTATCCATTTTTTTTGTCTTCAGAATTATCTCTATATCTGATCTTATTAATGCAATGAACACATACTAGTTTTTCACATAAAAGCTGTTAAAGGTCAGCTAATGAACAAATGGTTTGTCAAGAATTTCAAGAACAATGTGTATGGAATATTTACAATTATTTATAGAGATGGGACTACTTAAACACTAGTTTTTAAATTACATATTATGAAGCATAAAACCAAAGGCTTCTAGAGCTGGCTTATTTTGGTTCACAGAGCAGGTTATTAAATTTTCAGGAATTTTACAAATACAAACCGGTAGTTAGTAATAATACATGTAAGAGATCATGCATATTAAAATACATTTTATTAAAGTTAAGGGTAGTAAGTACTCAAAATTTGTTTCCTAATTAAGTTACTATACTTTTCTCCATACCTTTTGCATCTGCATGTTTGAAATACTAGAAGACCTTCTACTGAGTATCTCTTCGCAACTCCTCTCCCAGTGGTCACTTTGATAGCTTAAATCAGCCGTGGTGGGAATCTGCCACTAGAATCAGCAAATTCTACAAATCAGGACTTGATTTGTTGTTTCATTCATTTTCTAAGCCAGGGGTCAGTAAACTACCACCTGTGGGTCAGCAGCCTGCTTTTATAGCTAAAGTGTTTTTGGAACCTAGTCACGGCTGGCTGCTTTTGTACTTTAATGGTAGAGTTGGGTAGTTGAAACAAACACTGTCTGGCCAGCAAGCTTGCATTGTATACCATCTGCCCTTTGAGAAGAAGTTTGCAAAACCCTGGACTTCAGAAAGCAAAGGAAAAAAATGTTAATTATGCAGTTGGAATTTAAAAGTGTGTTGTGACTTTGGTCATCACATTGTGAATAATACAAAAAAAAAATAAACTATTCTATTATTAAAAAAATTATTATCCAATTCAGCAAAAAAGTCCCTAATGTTAAGAGTGAAGTTCCAATGGTTGCCATCTTTTACTTCATCCAGCTTATTAAATACAAATATCCACCAACATTGGTCAGAATGATATTAAACACTGGCAATCATAGTGCCTATGAAGTTAGCAAAAATCAACAAAAAACATACTAGGAGAATCAGTTGGCTATATGAAATTTAGAATACAGAGTACTGTACATTTTATTATTTGTATATTGTATGCTGTACAACATTTTATCTGAAAAATTTATAATAAACAAATGCATTTGCATATATGTATATATTTGGGGGAGGACCAGGGCTATCATTTACCAGAACACCACTGCTTAAAGTTATGTGCCTTTACCTCTGTTAAAACTACTTCAGAGATACCTAATTGTATTCATAATTATGCACTAATACAATAATATACTATACAGGGGAGCTTGGGTGGCTTAGGTGGTTGAGTCTCTGACTCTCGATTTTGGCTCAGGTCATGATAGTAGGGTCATGGGATTGAGCCTTGTGTTGGGGTTGGTGCTTAATATAGAGCCTGCTTGAGATATTCATTCATTCATTCATTCATTCATTCATTCTCTCTCTCTCTCTCTTCCTCTCCCTGCCTCCCTCCCTCCCTCTCCCTGTCTCTCTCTCTGTCCCTCTCCCCCACCTGTGCTTTTTCTCTCTAAAAAAAAAAAATAATAATAATAATAATAATAAAATAAGTACTATACAAATACCTAATATGTAGTTGTATTATGTATCATTTTTGTGCTACTCACAAAATAATTTACAAAATTGGCTTTATAGGAGTTTAATTCCTTTTCAATTGAAGTTACTTGAAGAAATAAAGAATTTGGAACTAAAATATTAGCAAAATTTATACACAGAAAGAACTTGATCATTACACTGTTAATACCCTATTACACCCATTGTAGTTTATGGAAAAGATCATATTATTAATTTTGATATAACTTTCAATATATTTGTCAATTGTGTGTAGAAAGGGAGCCCTTTTAGTTAGACTTTTTTTTTTAGAATTATCAAACACCATCTGTCCTTTTCCATGTTACTCATTAATGATTAAATAAAGATATAAATAGCCTATAAGTCAACTGTTTAGTATATGATCCTCTGTAAAAACAAAAACAGAAACAGAAAAACCCAACTTTTTTACAATCAAGAAACAAGGTTTTAGTCTTCATTTTTCACAAAACAGCAGAAATCACCTCAGTAATAGTTTTTCACTATAAAGACTGAATTACTTCCTCAGTTTGTTAGAATTCTAGGTGGAGTCAATTTTACATTCATTGAAAAAAATTGAAGGAGACAGACTATAATCTAGAGCTGTATAATTTAGCATTTCGAAGCTTGTGTGATGAGTATTTCAGTTTTTGAACAATGCCTTTGCAGTTGGATTGTGAATATGCTATTCTATAGTATATTTCGGAAATTAGGTTTCAAAGGTTTAATGAAAGTAAATTTCAGTATTGTCAACCACAGCAACAGAATGTAACAGGAGAAAAAGTCAAAAACAAAAACTAAAACAACATAGTAATAAGTACAATTCAAAACACGTTATTCTAAACAGTTGGTGAAATGTATATCTGTGCATAGAAGTTAACAGAATGTCAACTATAAGTTCTGGGATGATCAGAGAAAATCAAGGAAGAGTAGAAGGAAACACCTGGAGAGATTGGACAACACAAAGCAAATTAAATGTAAATTTTTTTCCAAGGGGCAGTGGAGGCTATAGAACTTGGAAGTGAAGGATTGTGTCTACAGGGATGTATGGGTATATAATTCAAATTTTGCTGAAGAATTAATGGGAGACATCGGTTCAGGAGTTCATATCACTTGAGGGATTCTTGGGGAACTGAGTTGACACAGGAGTTCTCCAGCCTGTTCCACGACTGTCACACGGAGTTTTCATGACTGACAACCAGACTTTATTTTGTCCTTTTGTGTTTGGTGGGAACCTGCAGAATCTGATTGGAGTACTCTATGTAGCCATTGGGGAGGCAAGGATGGCATGAATGGGTGCCTCATATAAAGTGAGAAGGACAGGATATTTCCTAAGATTTCAAGTGGAGAACATGAATCACATTTGAGAGATGCCAAAATGAAAATGTGAAGATAACGCAGAGAGCATGAGGTGATGCCCAAAAGAGATTATCAAGGTTCAGATGCAGTAGCAACAGTGGATTGAAAACATTGGCTCACAACTGGACCAAGAAGAACATAAAGACTGCTAGAATTTTCTGGTGACTGATGCAAGTAATTGTTTCAGTCAATGGAATCATTTAGGGAAATTAAAAAACCATGACACTCTGGCCATGGCTCAGAACAATTAAATTAGAATGGCTGGACATAGGACACAAACATCCTTACTTTTTTTTTTTTTTAAGTCTCCAGATCCTTGCAAAGCGCAACAAGGCTGAGGACCTTGCTTTAAAGGAATTTAAAGAACTATATGCTTATTAGAATCACCTGGGAGCTTCTGCATACCAATGTGATTCCCTCCCCAAACTCATCTATTCAGAATCTGTGGGGATACAGCCCCAGAATGGGGATTAGTTGAGATCCAGGATTTTGTAATTTAAACAGCAAATTACCATGTCTCATTCATTTTCACTGGAGTGGTTCCATGCTGGGACAATATGAAAATTAGCCTCAGTAAATTGAGCAAACTATGAGGACTCAAAAAAACAAAAAACAAAAAAACAAACAAAATAAACCACTGTGTACTTTATAAAAACTATCATACTCTTCTTCATATTTGAACTTTACAGTTAAGTTTTAAAAGTTTTAATTTGATTACTCTGTAAAAATATGTTACATACAGATTTTTGTTATTTTGTATTATAATTCTTATGCAAAAAATACATTTGATTAAAAGTTTTAATGCTGAAAGCATGACTATTTTTTGGTACCATGTAGTTAAAAGAGCTAAAATAGAAACTCCTTAAAACCAATTCAACCAAGCAGATTCAATCCCTTCATTCCCCATTTTGTAAATATTCATCATCATGAAAGTCAAAGCATGTGAGTAATACTGTACTTGAATACTCAGAAAGGAAATTGTTGCGTAAATAATTAATGTTCCAAAAGGTTAAATTTAATTTGAAAGTAGGTGATTTTCTCTTGCCAGGGTTACTGACATTGAAGGGGAATAGTTCCTGACAGACTTCCTTATCAAAGGAAAATTAATGCTATTACGACCTTTTTTGTGTCATGGAGATTTACCAATATAATTTCTAATAATTAATCAACTGTGAAGAAAGAAACCCTTTTTTTCACCTTAAAGTTGGATGAGAGAATTTAGAGTATTTAGAGAATTTAGAATGGATTTTTTGAATTGACAAAAAACACTGTAACAGTACAGGCATCCTGAAAGTTTTACTTGAAATTTTAGGAATAAATAAATAATAGAAATCAATATAGTAAGATTTTCCTTTCTGGGATAAATGTACTCCTGATGTCATTTTAAGATTTTTTAAATCGTTTTAATTCACAAAGTTTATTTACAGATAAATGATTTACATCACTAAATTCAAAGAAAAATGCCACGAAATTGTAAGATAAACCTCTAGTTAAAAAAAATTACCGGGAGAAAAGGAATGCAAATGAATATTTAGCTCACTAATAATATCTGACTTACTGGTCCAATTATTTAGCAACACTGATTGTATCAAAGTGTATCAAAACTTAATAGTGAAAACCACTTCATCCAAATGTTAAAAATACATTTTATGTATACACTGAACTTCTGGCACATTTTATTACGTTAATAGAATTTTGACAGAAAATAATCAAAAACAGTCGTCAGGTGTCAGGAATTTGATTGATGTAACATTAAAGAGTATGTCTTTTACCTTTCTCACTTAAAAATGACGGTTTCCTTATCCTTGGTAATTTTAAGTGTAAACGATGGTACACACAAAAATAATCATTAACCACTAGGGCTCATACCCATGGCCAGTCATTCTGGAGTGAGTTTCAGGGTGTAAAGGAAATGTATCAATTCCTTCATAACAAAAAATATTTCAAACAGAAGCTTATCTTCAAACAAGAGCAGTTGGTCTATAATTTTTTTGTTGACCTTAATTAAGTCACTTCCTAATGAGAATAATCAGTCACTCAAAATTGATTTAACCACCAATGAAAGTCTTTTCTGATTTTACAAAGTAACCCCTGAATATTTCTCATTTTAGTTGCACATTAGGATAAAGATGTACCAGGCTGAGCAGAAAGCTTTCATGATTTATTTTATATAAACCAATATTTTAAGTTTAGGACATTTTATGCCATGGAGGTGTATTAGGAATTTTGACCTGTACATGAGAATAGGAAATTAAGAGCACCATGTGAATGTGTCACAATACTCACTTGCAGAGATGAGAAGTTGCTATTTTGGACCTAGCACCCTTTCTTTGCCAAAACTAACTTCATGACGCATCTCACACTAAAAGAAATACGTGTGTGATCTGTCCTATCCTGTGTTAGTGGAATACTATCAATTTCACCTGGTAACTCTTTGCTGAAAGAAATAATAAATGAGTCTTGTCATTAAGACTGTTTCAATTTCCATATAAACAATATTTTTTTAAAAATTCCCTTGTTCTATTTCACTCACATTTGAACCAGTGAAACTACAGAAGTTTTCAGTAGCTTCCAATTTCTAAAACCTCTCTAAGGTCATTTTCAAATGGATGAGTTAGCAAACATTTCTGATATGTTATGTCCCCTTAGACTATCTATTCACTAGTAACAGCTTGAGAGCTATGAAAATTGAGCAATTACCTGAGGAAATGCTTTGTGGAGCCATGACCTTTGTCCCTTGTTGTCTCCATGGAGACTAACAGAAAAATGAATCATGTGTACTAGCTAAATAAACATTGATAAATATTGTGGACAGAAAAGGGCAACCATGATAAAATATATCAAAAAATTTTTTTTCTAACCTTTAACTTATACGATTGGTAATTATCTACTTTATAGTTAGAAAAATTGAGGCCCACATCAGGTCTTTTGGATATATGTAGAATCAGATAGCAAACTAAGAAAATAAATATTTTGAATCTTCTATAGTGACCCGTCTATTGGTTTTACAACTCTGAGTACTAGGAATAAATGTATCAATTATGTTTGTAAAGTGTTTTAACAAAATTATTTTCCACCAGATGTGTTTTTTTTCTACTGTAATAATCTCCATCACATATGTGTATATAGCATCCTCTTCTTTGATCACAAAAGTTTATCACCATTACAATGTGAAGACCCCAGCTTTATCAGGAATCCATTTGAAGGGAGAAAAAGTCCACCTACTCACTAAAGCAGGTGGCAATCCATAAATGTCAGATACTCAGCCTGATTTTTCTGTTATTCCTATTCTCAGGATTACTAAAGCAGGAAAATATGATCAGGTGCCCTCAAAAAAATAAGGGGTTTCTACTAGAGGGAATAGAAACGAAAGGTGGTTTATTAAATTTTTATTAAATCCACTCTCTCATTGTCATTTGACCAATTAGCTTTCAAAAGCTGAGAAACAGAAAACACTTAGCAAGTGTTTAAAGTGTTTGTCACTTAACACTTCTTCAGCTAAGCCACCTCAATTTGTATATGTATATGCATCAGCATTAAGGATTTCTGCAGTTTTCTAATTTTGCATGCTATTTTGTTTTCTCAGACCCTGCAAAGATGAACCATAACTATATAATTAGGCAAAACATAGAATAAATTTGTTCTCTCTTTTCTTAAAAGGATCGTGTAACAAGTGTCAAATATTGACTGTCCATTCATTTTTCTTCTTCACTCAGCTCGTCTTCCTCATCCCACACTGAGCTGAGCAAAGCAATGCAACTTACTTTCTCTTCTTTTAGCAGGAGTTGTGAATGTATAAATTAAGGAGTCAGTCTTCTATTATCCTGGCAGTCATGGTATTCAACATTCAGAGATGCAGTCCAGGTCAAAAAATAAGAAAAGTAAACTATCATGAACATTTTCTCTAAAAACTCTGCTTAGTATAGCAAGATATAAATGATAAAACTTTCAAGGACCATTATTGCAATTGTGTTCTAAAAAATTACAGTAAAAACAATCAAAAGATGAATTATTAGGTAAAATTTGTCTCTAGTCATACATCTCTATTTCATTAGAAAATCCTCTTTAGGGGCGCCTGGGTGGTGCAGTCGGTTAAGCGTCCGACCTCAGCCAGGTCACCATCTCGCGGTCCGTGAGTTCAAGCCCCGCGTCAGGCTCTGAGCTGATGGCTCAGAGCCTGGAGCCTGTTTCCGATTCTGTGTCTCCCTCTCTCTCTGCCCCTCCCCCGTTCATGCTCTGTCTCTCTCTGTCCCAAAAATAAATAAATGTTGAAAAAAAAATTTTTTTTTAAAAAGAAAATCCTCTTTAAAATAAGTGGTTCATTCTGAATAGGGAAAAAATAACACTTGGAATAATTACACTTCAATGTAATTATTACTAGTTTTAAGATATTCTAAAAGGCACTTTGAGCACAGAGATTAAGGACAAAAATCATTCTAACCACCTACTCGATGATTCTGTACTAAAGTTCTTTGAGTGTTCCTAAGTCTATGAAAGAGAGCCCTATCAGGAGTATAAGCCAAAATTTCCATTTCAATATTTTGCTTGAGACATTAGAATTAAAATTTACATCGTTAAATAAAACCCACCACCTTTAACAGTTATCAAAATGCTGTTGAAGCATATTCCTCCGGTCAGTTTTGTTTTTTTTTTTCGTGAAGAAACATTGTTTTTGTTTGTTTTGCTTTTGTTTTTGGAAGAGAGAGAGTAAGTGGGGGAGGGACTGCACCCACAGCAGCAAGCCCAGTGCAGGGCTCAAACTCAGGAACCGAACTGCAAGATCATGACCTGAGCAGAAGTCAGACAGATGCTCAACCAACTGAGCTACCCAGGCACACCCACATTGTTTTTATTTACATACACAATTAGTATTCTTACATGTTTTATACTAGTGACTTCACAAAGTGCATTGAAAGCCATGTATGTGGAAAACACATTTTTTCACTAAACTAACATTTACTGGGAAGTAGTGAATTTTTATTATGGTTACAAACATTTTTTAACATCCAACATGACATAGTATATTTCCTTGTCCCACAGTGAGGTATAAATATTTTTTTCCATTGGAGTTGACACACAATGTTACATTAGCTTCAAGTGTACAACATAGTTGTTCAATAAGCTTATACATTTATAACATAGTGATTGAACAAATTTATATTTTATGCTATGCTTACCTGTAACAATACCATTGACTACATCCCCTTTGCTGTACCTTTCTATCCTCATGACTTACTCATTCCATAACTGGAAGCTTGTATCTCCCAATCCCCATAACCCATTCATTATGTCCATCCCCCCATTCCTCTCTCCTCTGGCATCCATAACATTCTCTGTGTTTATGGGTTTCTGCTTTTATGGATTCCATGTATAAATGAAATCATATGATATTTGTTTTTCCCTGTCTGATTTCACTTAATGTAGTGCCTTCTAGGTCCATCCATGTTGTCTCAAATGGCAAGATCTCATTCTTCCTTATGGCTGAGTAATATTTCATTGTACACACGCACACACACCTTCTTTACCATTCATCTATAGACAGACATTTGGGTTGCTTCCATGTCTTGGTTATTATAAATAGTGCTGCAATAAACATAGGGGTGCATATATCTTTTAGAATTGATTTTCATTTTGTTTTTTAGCCAAATACCCAGTAGTGGAATTATTGGATCTTATGGTATTTCTATTTTTATTTTTTCAGGAATCTCCATACTGTTTTCTATAGCAGCTGTACGAAATTACATTCCCATCAATAGTGCATAGGGTTCCTTTAGTTCTCCACATCCTCACTGACACTTGTTATTTCTTGTGTTTTATTTATTTATTTTTTAATTTTTGCTATTCTGAGAGGTCTAAGATACGTCTTTGTGGGTTTGATTTACATTTCCCTGATGATTAATGATGTTGAGCATCTTTTCATGTATGTTGGCCATTTGTATGTCTTCTTTGGAAAAATAACTATTCATGTGCTCTGCCCATTTAAAGTTATATAAGTTCTTTATATATTTTGGGTGTTAACCCATTATCAGATATACAATAGGCAAATATATATTTCCATTCAGTAGGTTGCCTTTCCATTCTGTTGTTGGTTTGCTTTGCTGTGCAAAAGCTTTTTATTTTGGTGTAGTCCTGATAGTTTATTTTTGTTTTTGTTGTCTTTTCCAAGGAGACATATCAAGAAAACTATTGCTATGGTTGATGTCAATGAGATTACTGCCTGTATTCTAGGAGTTTAATGGTTTCAGGTTTCACTTTTAGGTCTTTAATCTGTTTTGAGTTTATTTTTGTGTATGGTATAGGAAAATGGTTCGGTTTCATTCTTTTGCATATAGCTGTCCAGTTTTCTTAACACCATTTATTAAAGAGACCATCTTTTTTTACTATTGTATATTCTTTTTTGGCTTATATTAATTGACTATCTAAGTGTGGGTCTATTTCTGGACTCTCTATTCTGTTCATTGATCTATGTATCTATTTTGTGCTAATACCATACTGTTTTGATTAGTATAGCTTTGCAGTATATCTTGAAATCTGGTATTGTGATACCTCTAGCTTTATTCCTCTTTCTCAGAGCCAATTGCTTTGGCTCTTCAGGATCTTTTGTAGTTCCACAGGAATTTTAGTATTATTTGTTCTAGTTCTGTGGAGAATGCTTTGTGATTGCTTTAATCTATAGATTGCTTCTGGTAGTATAGACTTTTTAACAGTATACTTCTTTCAACCCATTAGCATGAAATATCTTTCCATTCATGACATCTTCAATTTCTTTCATCAATATTTTATAGTTTTCAGAGTTAGTTCTTTTACCCCTGGGTTAAGTTTATTCCTAGATATTTTATTCTTTCTGGTGCAATTGTAAATAGGACTGCTTTCTTAATTTCTCTTTCTACTAATTGTTATTAGTGTATAGAAATACAATCAATTTCCATGTATTAATTTTTTTACCCTGAAACTTTATTCATTTATTACTTCTAATAGATTTTTGGTACAGTCTTTAGGGTTTTCTATGTATAGTAGGTCATCTGCAAATAGTGACAGTTTTATGTCTTCCTTACCAGTATTTTGTTACTTTTATATCTTTTCCTTCCTTGTTTGATAACTGTGGTTAGGACATGCAGTACCATGTTGAATAACACTTTATTAGAATGGACATCTTTGTCTTATCCCTGATCTCAGAGGAAACATTTTCACTATTTCACCATTGACTATAATGTTAGCTGTGGGGTTTTCATTTATGATCTTTATTATGTTATGTTCCCTTTAAACACACTTTGTTGAGAATTTTTGTGGTGAATGGATATTGAATTATGTCATGTGTTTTCTTCAACTATTTAAATTGTCATATGATTTTTTTTAAGTATTATTTATTTATTTTGAGAGAGACAGTGTGAGTGGGGGGTGGGACAGAGACAGAGAGGGAAATGGAGAGAATTTCAAGTAGGCTCTGTGCTGTCAGTGCAGAGCCCAACACGGGGCTCAAACTCACAAACTATGAGATCATGACCTGAGCTGAAATCAAGACTTGGATGCTTAACCAACTGAGCCTCCCAGGTACCCTGATCATATGATTTTTGTTTTTTATTTTGTTGATGTGGTCTATCATAATGATTGATTTACAAATATTAAGCCATCCTTCCATCTTGGGAATTAATCCTGAATGATAGTGGTAATGTTATTTTTAGTGTATTGCTAAATATAGTGTACTAATATTTTGTTGTGGATATTTGCATCTACATTCATCAGGAATCTTGGCCTGTAGTTTTCCTTTTTTATATGTCTTTATATGGTTTTGGTATTAGGGTAATGATAAGTGGTAGAATTCACATATGAATCCATCTGGTTCTGGACTTTTGTTTGTTTGGAGCTTTTGATTACCAATTCACTTTTGCTACTAATAATTGGTCTGTTGAGATTTTCTATTTCTTTCTAATTCAGTTTGGGAAGGTTGTATGTTTCTAGACATTTATCCATTTATTCTAGGTTGTTCAGTTTGCTGGCATATAGTTTTTTATAGTATACTCTTAACAATCCTTTGTATTTCTGTGGTGTCAGTTGTTACTTCTCTTTGGGGTCCTATCTGTTTTTATCTCATAGGTCTAGCTAAAGTTGTATCAATTTTATTTATCTTTGCAAATAACAAGATTTTGGGGTGCTTGGCTGGCTCAGTTAGTTGAGCATGCAACTCTTGATCTTGAGGTTTTGAGTTTGAGCCCCACATTGGATGTAGAATTTAGTTTAAAAAATCCCCTGGTTTCATTGATCAAATTATACATGAACAGTTTAATACATTTCCCATTCTTTGAAACTAAAAAAAAAAAAAAAAACACAAAATGTCAGGATGAGGAGCTATACAAACATTTGGAGCTGTGGACTCGGGGAGCTGAGTACCTCTAAGCCTTGTACATGCAGTGGTCTCTCCCAAACCAGATAAAAACTTCACTGTTGAAAAGTGGCAGTGGCTTGGTAGGTACATTAGGAAGAGTGGTGAAGTCCTGCAATATGTGGGGAATAGATTTTAGGATTCCAGAGGTAGGACAATGCTGGAAGATTGGGCTCAGGGTAGTACGGTGACATGGTTTGCTCAAATAAATATATATAAACAGTAATGATATCAAGGAAGTATAATAATATTTAAGTTGGTGCAACTAAACTGCATAAAGTAGTTATCAAAGTTGTCTTCGCTAATGAAAGAATAGCTTATAAAAAGGTCTTTGCATAACTTGTAGGTAGAGTCCCTATAAGCCATTAATATTTTTATTTTGTTTTGTGGCTACATAATTTAAGAAAAAATTTTTTTTCAAATAATTATAGTTTAAACCTGGGAAATAATTATTAATTTACAAAGTATAATAGCATATATTTTCTTATTTGCATATAGCACCATGTTTCTGTCCCTAAATCTAACAGAACCCTTTAATATTTGAATAGGCACAATACTACTTATTTAGCAATTACTAAATACCAAACGCTGCATTACACATCTGGCAAATAATTCTCACATAATATATCAATAAATCCTCATGTAAAACTTAAGATGTTAATAATTATTATCCTCATTGAAAATTAAATATTTGAGTTTGGAGAGCTTAAGAAATTTACCCATGTCATTTAGATGTGCTGATTGTTGGAGGCATGACCCAAACTCAGACCTATCGCTCCAGAATGTAAATGCTATACCATTTAGTATTCTGGTTAGAAAAGTTTTGCTAAGAATAGATCCTCAGGATGCTTCTTTAGAAAGAATTTCATGGGAAGAGCAAGATGCATATTCTTTAGAGAATATTGCCAAGATTAATTACCTCAAGAAATTTGTAGACCTTTTTTACGCACTTGAGTTCTGCAAAGGAATTTGACGACGGAACTTTTTATTTTTAAAAAGTTTAAATGAATATTTAGTAGAAAACTTTATCATTTTGAAATGATATAAAGTAATGATAGAAAGGAAAATGTAGAATGCAGTAAGTAGTCTCATGTAATATTCACAGTATAACATTGCCTGCAATCAGAATCTTCTATGATGGATACTATTCCAGTTCACTAATTCCTGGAGAAAAACAGAATATCTTGGAAGCTGTACAAGAAAGGAGGAAAAGGGGACTATCTGAGGCTGTCATATTGACACTGATTATAAAACTTAAATGTAATTAGAGTACTGCCGAAGACATGATGGTGTTTTTTAATAATTTTTCCATTAATTTTACATTTGATGATATTATTGCCTTAACTGTTTGATTTCATCATTTTGAGATATTATAATCTTGAAGAAAAAACTAAATACTTTGTTTAAATTTCAGGAATTTATGTCAGCATAACTATATCTTGTATTATTCTGTTACAGTAGGTATACCAAACCTTGGCCCAACAGATCTTAAAATATTTTTCCTCCATGTTAAACCTTTTTACATCCAAAGTGTGGAGGACATAGCAGAGGAATATGTACAAATCCCCATCCCACCTATTGTGGGTGTTTACAGTGACAGACTCTGTCAGTCACAAGACATAAATAACAGGATCCAGAAATGCTCTTGAACTCCCTTTGCGAGGAGTAAAACTTGCTATTAAATGAAATTAGATTCTCTCTAAATCTTAGCCAAGTCTTTATTTCACCTCTGAGAAATAAACTAGCTAAAAAAGAAACATTTATGTTCACAAAACTGGGTTACAGTGTCAGCCCATTGACATTCAGTCTTCCTCATAGTCATGGTTGTTGCCATATAGTGGTGCCCTGGTAATTAATTTTCCTGTTAGGTCATAAGGGAGCACTTAAGGAAGAGCTGTAGTAGTTTGCTCCCTTGTACACTGGACAGATAAATCAGTGATCATGGATTATTTTTAAGCCTTTTAACATTCATTTTAGAAGTAATGCCACACTCAAGAGAGATTTTACATTTCTTTCTCTTTGTTTGAATTTTTCATCAGTAATAAGCCAAAACTCAAAATTACATTTAACACACTCTTGCAAAAACAACAAAACAAAAACTTGCCATACTTTGGTTTTGTCTTGGTCTGGTCTTTGGCCTAAAAAGGATTCTAAAGAAACTACAATTCTCTTCTTGCCTAGAGATGAAGGCAGATGGTATTGAGTACATTTAGTTCTTCAACAACAATTTTCTATAGCATTAGCAGTAAATCTACCATTTGCAATCTATTGTCTATTTAAATCTATTTAATTTACATTTAACAAGACACCTCTTATTCTTGTGAGTTAATTAAAGAGTTAGTAACTATTAAAAGGATACTAATTGAAATGCAATAAATAACCGAGTTGGTGTGTAATTAACCAAATTTACATAAGTAATAAACACAGTATTGCAGGCTTCCAGAATCAAGTTGAACTAATGCTGATAGTCTAATCTCATACAAGAGCAAACATCTAGGCTTTAATTAGCATAAAACAAAGTAGCTGTAGCAAATTAATTGTATATAATTTTTTTAAGTAACTGCCAAAGAATAATGTAACTATGCCTTATGTGGTCTTTTAACATCATGGTGATCCCTATTAAACTTTCAATGTCTCTTTTCAGGAAGAGAACACGTTCAGATAGGGGGCAAAGGATCACTCCCACCTTCATAGGATTTGTCATTCTCTCTAGCCACAGCAATTGGTTACTTTTTGCATCCCTAGTTTACCCTTCATATGCCCTTCAGTACTCCATCTCCTACATATCATCATCCTCAATTTAAGAAATGTTTCTGTAGGACTTTCACAGCACATTCTAACTTAGGAGATCTATGCCCCTTGCAACTCCCTAACTTATTATGGTCTTGTGCATTTATGATATGATTTCATAGAAAATATATAGCTCATAGGTCTTAACAGACTTTTGAAAATAATCTCTTTTTTCTCCAGTGTGTGTGAATCTGCCTATAAAACACATTAATGCATCATAAAATGAATCCTAAAACTCCATCTGTGTGTTATTTTGGTGATGTAGCATGTCTTATTCAAGTAAATGGCCATGATATATTCTAAAATGAGGAGAAGTGGAAGAAAGAATAGAAGCCAATAGTAAACCAAAGTACTTTAGTATTTAGTGTGTGGGTATAGAAGAATATTTGCTGCTGTGAGATTTGTTAAGTATATTCATGGTTTTCCTTCTTTTTGCTAAATTATAAGTCTCCAATATGCAGGCTAAACAGATCCTCTGTTTATCTCTGAAAATGTGGTATTTAGAGTGATTTTTTACTAGTTTGTAACTCATGTACAAATATTCTCCACTTAAATTCTTCTTGAATGTTTTCACTTGCTTGGACGAAAAATTAAGAATTTTTCTTTTAAGAAAAGTTTGTGTTATAATCCTTATACTGATATAAGACCATGTTATAATTAATAGATCATAATGTTAAAATTCACAAAGACTTCTCTGATTTAATTCTAAGGTTATTGCTTTTGTGGTCTAGGTAATCAGTCTTCACTCTCATTGATATTAAAAACAAAAACATTGGGTTAAAAAAATCAGATAAAAAATAACCTCTAAGAGTAACATGGGTTTGGACAAAAATAAAATAGAAATAACTATGATTATATTCTTATTAAGAAGTAAATAATAGTAGCACATCCACCAAATATATTGGTGGTTTCAATAGTAAAAATAATTCATTAGAAGGGGCCAGCTAACATGTTTATTTCCAAAGAATCTGTAGTCTTTAAAAGCAATATTTAAGGAATAACAGCATTATATACTGAAAACACTTTTTTTAAACTTTATTTTGAGAGTGAGAGAGAGGGAGAGCGTGCATGCAAGTGTAAGTGGGGGAGGGGCAGAGAGAGAGAGAAAGAGAGAGAGAGAGAGAAAGAGAGAGAGAGAGAATATCCTAAGCAGGCTCACAGAGTCCCACAAGGGACTGGGCTCGATCTCATGAACCATGAGATCATGACCTAAGATCATGACCTGAGAAGAAACCAAGAGTTAGCCACTTAACCAACTGAGCCACCCAAGAGCCCTTGAAAACCCTTTTTTAAAAGTCTGGTTTAAGCCTTGCAAAAAGTTTCTGTTACTACCATTAAAATTACAAACTTTAAATTGCCATTGTGTTCACCTGGTATGTAATAATGTAATGCAGAGAAGCATTATCTTCATTCTAAATATATTTAAGTCTTTATAAAATAATAAAGACAAAACATATTTAATGGCAACAATAGGTTTTAGGGCTTTCTGCTAAACGTGAGAATAATTTGATCATTTTTCTGAATTATGTTCCCTTCTTGTTTGGTTTCTCAACAGCATTTTATATGGAGACATTTCTTGCTATGGCTAATAACTTGTTTTGCAAATAGCCCTTTTTTCAAATTATAAAGATTGATTATACAATTGAACAGTACAAATATTCATATATTTAGATGTCTGTGAAATTGTTTTTCACAATGTTGAGTAATCAAGTTGACAGATTTGAGTGTGTGTGTGTGTGTGTGTGTGTGTGTGTGTGTGTGTGGCGAGCGCGCGTGTGTGTGTGTATGGGTATATAGCTGTGTTATGCACCCTGTCAGTTACTGGTACGGATTCCATGAAGGTGAAGGCTCTTTGCTCACAATCCATAAACCATATATCCAAGCTATTCTAATTCTTCTCATTTCTTTCCGTTGTCTGGAAGCTTGCATACACTAAGCTAGGGACTCTAAAGCTATGCTTCTGCTGCATATAGATGTTCTGATATTAAAATTTACACGAGGAGTATTTTCCAAATTCATGGAAAAGAAAATAAGAAATAGCATTTTCTAAATTAAGTGTTATTTCTTAACCCTTTGTCATCTGCTATAAGAGCTTGCAGCTACATAGTGTAGGTTAGGGTAACGAATGCTAACAGAAAAACTGAAGGCATGTTTAGAACCGTAAAGCATTTTGTTAGACCAAGTGTGATTTCCATTTGCCTTTATGTAATATTGGCCCTTTCTGCTGGTAAAAAATGATTTATATTTTGAATCCTAAAATCCAATGTCAATATTTCCTAGTGTTCACCAAAGAATGCTTTGATTTCCAGACGCTCAGCCACATGAACACTGAGAATATCTGCACTGAGCTTTTAATTTGACACTTCCTCAGTCTCTTCATTTTCTCCTATTTTCCTCTCTCCAGAATGCTGACTTACATTCTTGCTGTTGGGGATTGAAGTGAAGTAATTCTACCTATTGTCTCCACGGCTAGCTCTAATTTAACTGTTCTGCCCAGGGACAAAATGTAAGCATTCGCTCTCATACCCAATTCTCCAGTAAGGAAAACTGTCTGAAAATCACTGCCTGCCCCTCCCGCAATGTCTGCTGCTATTTTCCTCTTCCAACACAGAAGGTATCTTAGATTTTCTGGGAACAGACTCTGAACAGAGATTTGCATGCACAAAGCTTATGAGGGATACTCTCAGGAATAACATCTGTTGGGAGTAAAGGAAGGAAGCAGGAATGTAGGGAAAGAAGAAGATTACAGTGTGGTTGGAATAATGCTATTGGAATAGTGGCCTTAGCATTATTCCTGCATGGAACTCTGGAGTTAGGGTGACCATCAGAAATGTCTCAAATTGAGGCATGAGCCTGGGGTGATTTACTGTCCCTTCTGATGGCTCATTGGATGACTGCCAGTCCGAGGGAAGCATATAACCTTGGGTGAGGTCACTTTCACCTTCCAAGGTATTCTAGCAGTGCAGGCAAGAATGCCTTCTTCCCAAAGGCAGGTTGTATGGGGTGATGAACCAAAGCATTCAACTGACTACTGACTAGAGTCAGTCACGAAAATTTGCTGGCCTTTCATTTTCCTAATTGCTATGACATAGCTTTCTGTGTAAAGAAGTGCCATTTTGTTTTTAACCATTAAAGTCTTTTAAGACAAATAGTTTAAGGTATTCAAGTAATTAGTTTCAATTATTTGTATGTAGGTATACAGATAAGGATAGATAAAAATGTGGAGATAATCTTATGAAATAAATACTGGCATTTTGAAAGTGATTCCCAAATTCAGGTTATAGCCAATAACCAAATAATGTTGCATCGTGTGCAGAATAGGTGAATTTTTTTTTTAATTATAAGTGTTTTATCCTCACAGATTATCTAGATCAACTAAGTGTTATAAATGCATTTTCTTATTCTTCTGTGGCCTGAAACAAAGGAATATAAGAAAATATCAAATATTACTTATATCTCAATACTAATTATATTGAGCTATAATATGTGTAGGTAACAGGAATCATTGTTTTCTATCTGAGAAATGTTTACTTGGAATCAAAATTGGGGAAAACTACTTAGTATTATAACAGGATATATGGGGTGCCTGCATGTCTTAGTCCTTGAGCATCTGACTCTTGATTTTGGCTCAGGTCATGATCCCAGGGTCTTGGGATTCAGCTCCATGTTGGGCTCTGCACTGAGTGGGAAGCCTGCTTGAGATTCTCTCTCTCTCTCCTCCTGCTCCTCTCCCCTGCTCGCATGCTCTCTAATATGTTTTGTTAAAAAAAAACACAAAAAAACAAAATCAGGATAAGTAAACCATAAATTTATTCTTAGAACTTTTATAAATCTTATTGTGAGAATTAAAATTTTATTATAACTTTCAATCAAAATTGTTGTTTTGATTGCACTCTGTTTAGATAAAATCTATCACCACTTGTGTCTATTTTGAGATCTATTGTTATTGAGGAAATCTTATTATATGACCACATTTTGAGGCATAACTTTGATTTGTACCATATTACTTTCTCTTCCTGTACTCCTATAGCCAATTGAGAATTCTATCTCAATATAATAAAGCAGATTCCATCATTTGTAATGAAATAAACCTGCTATGGGTTTTATTGAAGTGAGGATAAATCCTGAATATCCACTTATGATTCTTACATTTATTCACTCAAAAATATTTATTATTCACCTATTATGTACGTCACATTTGCCCTTAATCTGTTGGAGTATTTGGAAGTCTACTGAAAAATTATATATCCCAGAAAGGTCAGTGGAACTGATGATTAATAGATTCACTTTATAGAATATCCAAATTAGCTATTTCTAATGTCCAGAAAATATAGAAATTTAATAAATTGAATTACATATACTTAAGTATTTAGTGTCAAATAATTTCTATTGTTTAGCCACCTATTGTATCATGTATTTGGTTTGTAAAAATCATCTACACTGGAAACACTGGTGAGCAAAGCATTGTATTAATTTGTGGTGGCATCTCATTCATACTGTTTTAGGCAAAAGGTATTCTAAAAAGGTGAACAATTCCAGGAAAATGGTAGTACATTTGCAGTTTAAAGTTTTCCCACAAGTCAAAACTATTGAAACCTCAGACTGTTCACTCTAGTGTTAAGGTGAAGTTGGAACAGTTACATAGTTTTTCAGGCATTTTGGAGCAGTAATCTAGTAGTTCACTGCTTGAATATTGAAGTGTCACTTCTGGGAGTAACAGTCCTACTGAGTCACATCTTATAATTGGAAAAGCCCGACTCCTAAGTCAGAAACACATTTGTATGTTACATTTTCAATGTGTTGGCACTGGCAGTTATAGAACTTAGGAAATTTTATGTTCTTGTACAATTTATACAGGTAATGGATTTATTCATCCTCTTTTTTTTTTCTTTTTATATGTAACGTTGATTTAGGTGATACCATACATTTAGGTGTATTTTTAATTCTATAGCAGTCATTACTCTAGCTTTAAGAAAGAGCAGACAATTTATGTTCAAAAACTCAGATCATAATAGGTTATCTCTTACATTTTGAAAGACTGTGAGTTTTCACCTGCCACAAATATCTACAAATGCTCTGTTTAACACAAGTGTATTCTGCAGTGGGCAAATTTGCACATTCATGAGTTACGCACAAGTCTCCTATGAAATACGGAGACTACCTGTCTCTTTCAGAAAAGGCTGCAACTAGTTTTCTCTCCTTGTCATCCCTGGGTCTGAAATGGCAAATGGAAATTAATTCTTTTCAATGGATTATTACCTTAGAATAACTGATAGAAATTTCAATGAGTGAAAAGAACCCTTGGCTGAGAAAATATTGTGGCTAGGGGCACCTGAGTGGCTCAGTGTGTTAAGCATCCGACTTTGGTTCATATCATGATCTCACAGTTTGTGAGTTTGGGCCCCATGTCAGGCTCTGTGCTGACAGTTCAGAGCCTAGAGCCTGCTTTGGATGCTGTGTCTCCCTCTCTCTCTGCCCCTCCCCTGCTCGTGCTCTGTCTCTCTGTCTCCCTCTGTCAAAAATAAATAAACATTAAAAAATTAAAAAGAAAATATTGTGGCTAGGGAAATATTAATTATTCTAAATATTATGCTTTATCAAAAGCACATTCATAAACAAGTAGACAAATTTAGAGAGGTTAATAAAAATTACTAAAGATATGCTTTGCAAATTTACTTTAGTTAAAAGTGTCCTATCTGAGTTAAGTACCATGTCACGTAGAGGACCCTGAATCCGACCTTGATTTAGGATTCTATACTCATGAGCAACTCCTGAAATAGACTACTTATTTTAACTGGTAATTATACACACACACACACACACACATACACACACAATAGTGATATTCTAGTGAAATAGAATTCTTGTGTACAGGACCTACCTTGCATCATATAATTAAAGTATGCTGTGTCATCATTATGACTGTTGTGTTGTAGTTTGGGCTCATTAACGCAAAACATTGCTCAAGGTATTTAACTTCTGAGTTTTGAACCTAACTGAAAAGAATAATTACAAATGCAATGTGTAAATGAGGTAGAATCACGTTCTTCTGAGTTTGCTTTGCTTAATCTATTTAAAATGTCTGTGAGTTGGACTTGCCCAAACCTTAACCATAAAAAGGACAAAACACTTTCACAAGCCGAAAAACATTGTAATTTATAAAAAATAATACGATGCCCATAGGGGACTAACCTTAAATCAATGCCAGGTTGGGTTTCGAAATATTTTTAGCGTGTTTAAGTTGTACAAGATTTAGATGCTTTGCAGAGACATAATAAAAGATGACAGGTTAATTAAATATTGGAGATGTGCCAAAACACAGATCCCTCCTCATCACAGGGTTCAGCAGGTGCTTCCTTCTCAAGTGTTATATCTCAGTTGTAGGGAAGTTCACAAACTAATTAGGATCATGCTGGATGACTGGTTATTACTTGAATAACTTGGTATTCAGGGTTTAGGAATATTAACATGATATAACACTGGAGGAGCATGCAAACATTTACTAATAGAGTTTGTATTAACCCACGCAAGTGCTATGCTTGTTTCTTTGTGTGTTTTTTGTTTTTGTGCTTTTTTAGAAATTTCACTTAAAATGAGCAGAAATAGCACATGGGGAAACAAAGATACAAAAATCTGTCTCACAAAAAGCAACCAAAAGTAAATCTAAGAGATCATTATTTCCTAAACTTGTGATAATGCGGTTAAGGGGTTGTTATATTGCAGGGTTAGCTTTGTCTGAATATTATCAGTTCCTTGATGATTTTTTTGATAGACCAAATAATCTAAATTATAATCTTGCTTACACTAGAGTATCAGAATTCTAGGAACTTCTTAGAATTTTCTAATCAGATTATCTCCGTTTATATTTTCTTTTTTATCTGTTTATACACTCCCACCTTCCACAGATGAAGATCTCTTTGAGGAACTTCATCTTTCATGTTTGCCAAGAAAATCTAGTATCAGAATAATTATAAGAGAAACTCATTAAGTATTTAAGGTAAATTAATAACAGATTACAATGTTAATTATAGATCACTTACTTCAATGTATAATTTTTATATTATTGCAATTTATAATTAGTAACAGATTATATAAATTGAATTTTTAGTAGGTTAACTTTCTATGTGTTGAACTCAATTGCCTGAGGGTATCCAAACACATCTTTATTCCTCATACAGAATCTCTTGTAAACCCTGTATCTGTGGATTTTCAGTGAATCACACATACAAACACATACTATAAACACTGATTACATTTTTATAACCTTTTTCTTTTCATTCTGAAGTGCAATCAAGTCTCATTTCTGTGCACCCAACCCATGCCATATAAATAAATCTATATTAATGGGGCACTTTAAAATAGAGTCATAACAAGAAAGAGTAAATCACACAAAAAGTCAGTCATTTATATTTACCATTTAGAATCTCTTCACTCAAAGGCATGCATATTTTATAAGGAAACCATAACTGCACCAGATATTGGAGAGAAAATTATGACTCTGCTTGACCATGTGGTACCAGACAAATGTACCAGTTTTGGGTCCCAAAATGGTGAAATGCCTTCAAGCCAATCTGAAAGAAATAATAACAATTTGAAATAATGTGTGCTTAGTTTCCATTTGTACACCTCTGAGTACACTATTAATTTTGTGGTTAAAGGGCTATTACAGAAAAGAACAGAATGAAGTAATATTCAGCAGGTGCTAGACAATATGTGCACACGATAAGCATCAGGGAGCCACCTGGGTTTGTCTAACTCCAGCCAAATCAATCTTTTATCCAATAATGAAAGATGATTCAGACATAGAGGGAAAGAGAGCACAGCATTGTATATTATTCCTAATGCAGTGATATACTTTTAGTGCAGATTAACTATTTGAAATCTCTCTTCCTCTCACTCTCCGTATACATATATTTATATACACAGATACATATATATGAAAATATCAATCTGTATAAATATAGATAACTGTATTTCTACAGGCCTTCTTCGAAAGTTGAAATGTCCTAAAAAGAACTGGCGAGGCTGGATACAGCCTTTCTTTTCTCTAGTATTGAATTAAGAAGGAAAATATGTGTCATTCCCCAAGCAATAGCAATCAATAAGCATTTATAGCATGCTTATTAATATTTTTGAGCATTATTAATGGTGGCTAGATCTGTGTAATTAGTAGCAGGTTATAGAATTAATTTATTTGTTCACCAAAGATTTAGGGAGTTTAAGCTGTGTCCAAGAGAGTTGCTACTGTGTGGTACATGGGATTTGGTTGTGTCTTAGTTTCTTTCCTTTCATTTACAAAATAGAGACAATAATAGTTCTATTTATTGAGGTTGTTTAGGAAGATGTAATAAGCTGATACAAAGAAAATTCTTGGAAGAATGTCTATTAGCACTTAGTAAGCACTGAATATATGGTAGACTACAGATAACATGCTATTTTTTTTGTTTTGATTAAAGAGATAAGCTCTAATTTTTTTTTTATGTTTATTCATTTTTGAAAGACACAGACAGAGCACAAGCAGGGTTGGGGCGGAGAGAGAGGGGGACACAGAATCTGAAGCAGGCTCCAGACTCTGAGCTGTTAGCACAGAGCCCGACGTGGGGCTCAAACTCACAAACCGCAAGATCATGACCTGAGCTGAAGTCAGATGCTCAACCGACTGAGCCACCCAGGCACTCCAAGAGATAAGCCCTAATTAAATCTTCTTATACCAAATGCTGAGGGTCTGTCCACACTTCTTAGTTTACTAGATACTATTTAAGTAGGAAAGACAGGTATTTACCAGGGGTTAGAATATTTTTTCCCTGAAATAATATTACTTTGATAGACATGGACTTTTAACTCTGTGAAGGCATTCTTTGCAGTGCGAAAGATGAGCATGATGATTTTTAAGATTATGGCTTGCCAATTTTTTTTTTTCTTTTTGGTCTTTTCTATGGTCAGCAGCTTTTTTATCCCTCAGGTTATAGAAGAGGTAGCACACATCTCTGATATTACTTCACAGGTGATAATGCTGTTTATAAACCATCGGTGAGAAATGGTTGAATACCAATGTACAGTTTGCCTTACTTGTAGGAGGTATGAGAAAAGGTTAATACAGGGGATAAAAATGCTGTTTCCAGTATCCCAGTGGGTATTAGAGCCAAGCAGCTGAATGCTCTCATCCTTGGTAAGAAGCATGAGACTTGAGATGTAATAAAGTTTTATGATTTTGGTAAAATCATTAAATTCTCTGGGCCATTCTGTTATTATCTTAATGATGAAGACGCTAGTTTAGTAAGGTACCATTGAGTACTAAAATGTTAGTATCTGTTCTGGTACACTTTTTGTAAGCTAAAAGAATGTCTTTCCTTTTACAGTTTACTGCAGTAGATGTGGAGTGACAATCATTCCTAGTTTTCTGAGTTCATCATAAACAAACTAAATATTTTTATGAAAAGTGTCAATAAAAATCCCAGAAATGGTTGTGCTACCAAACAGTGTGGAGCAGATGATATATCAATATTTAATTTCCTACTGCATTAGATCTCTGCCTCCAAAGAAAATTATAAATTACTATAGATGTTTTCTGAATATGTGCAGCTCCATTCTTCACTGAACAAACTAAGTTGAAGAATGTAGCTTGAAGTGTATTGAAAAATTAAAAAAAAATTATTAGGGGAAGAAGAATATTTTTTCCTGGTCTAAAAAATGTATTTAGAGAATATGCATCAATTTAATTTTTAAACCAAATTTGTTACAAAATGTGCTAAGGCAGTGAACATGTTTTAAACGGTGTTCATCTTTTTAAGGCGGGAAATAAGTTGCATTTACAATTTAATTCTAATCCATTTGGTTAGACAAGTTAAATGTGAGAATGTAAATAGAGAACCTGAAGAGAAGAGGAAAAAATCTCTTTGGAAACAGGCTATTTTTTTGTACCACTCTGTTAATTTGTCAAGACAAGGGTGTGAGCAAATTCAGGGTCAGAATGATTTATGGTGATTCATTCATTTTAATTATCTCTCTAAAGTTTTGAATAAACACTACTCAAACTCTTTTGGTCTTCTCTTTTTGGTTAATGGGACTTTTATAAGAACATTGCATTGTAATTAAGTGATCAAATTCAGGCTGCTACAATAGAAAAAGCCATAAACTGCTTTCAGATTTCAGGAAGTGCAAAATCATCTCATTTCCTCTGACACCATAACTTTTATTGTTTGATTCATGCTTCTTCAACCTTTCTACCTCGTTTCTAAAACAGACCTTAGGTAACATTGAAAAAAAAAACTAGAATATATAGAAAACTAGAAACAAAGAGAAGATTGTTTCTGGGAGGATAATGAGAATCAACTGAGATTCCAAAAGAAAGACACTTGGTCATGGAGAAGAGGACGATAAAGAAAAGCTCAAAAATTTTGCTCATTTATTTCAACACTATAGAAGTTTTCAAATCCAGTTTTATTGCTTAGGAATGAGCATTTGAACCACAAATAATGGTCCTTTATTTTTAGAAGGTATCCAGGATTAGATATAACAATGCCTTCCTGTGCTTCAAAGTAACTTATTCCCCCAAGCAATCATGATAAATAGAAAAGCCCACCGGCATCTGAAACATTTAACTCTTCTATTGAGTTTCCCAAGTGTGTGCTCATTTTCCCCAAAGTAAGATTAAAAACAATTGTATGCAAACATTTCTGTGTCTTACACTATTCTAGTTTCTCTGAGGTATAAACAATAAATTTCCCCAGTGCCTCACTCATTTCCAGATCTTATTCCAAAAGAGTGCACAAACTAATTAAGAAAAATGCATTTATTAAAAAATCCTGGGAATTTTTTGTTATCTCAGATGAGCACAGTACTTTGCAACAATTAAAAGCCTGCTTCGACCTGCATTAAAAGCTTTGCTAAGGGGCGCCTGGATGGCTCAGTCGGCTAAGAGTCCAACTTTGGCTCAGATCATGATCTCACAGTTCATGAATTTGAGCCCCGGGTCAGGTTCTGTGCTGACAGCTCAGAGCCTGGATCCTGGAGCCTGCTTTCGATTCTGTGTCTCCCTGTCTCTCTGCCCCTCCCCTGCTTGTGCAAGCTTTCTATCTCTTTCTCTCTCTCTCTCTCTCTCTCTCTCTCTCTCTCTCTCTCTCTCTCTCAATAATAGATAAACATTTTAAAAAAATTAAAAAAAACTTTGCCTATAGTAGCATCATATACTTTGTTACTTCCAACTGCTTTGATTTGAGCATATATATTTTAAAAATTGATTCCTGCAAAGTTTGAAAGTCTAGAAGAGGGGAAAAACCCATTATTAGCCTTAGAAATTCTATTTCTATCATTTTAAGGGTTAAATGTAAGATCTTTTACAAAGATAGACTCAAAGTCTAGGAAGTTAACACTGATTCAACTACCAGTAATCCAAAGTGGGGAAGAGCAGAGAAATGCCTTCAAAGACATAGACTAAAATCCCTTAGGGAAAAAGAAACCATTGAGATTTAGCAGCTTAGAAGAACTGCATACCATGACAACTGAAGATACTTGTGGTTCTTCGAAATGAAAAACATTTCTTAGTTTTCTTACTAGACCAATAAGCAGTAGTCTAAACAGAAGTAGCTGAAGCTAACTCATTTGCATTTCCTTACGGACATGTGTGTGTAAGTCTGTTCTTAAGAAAAAAAATCAGAAGATGAAAGATAAATTAAAATCTCATCTTAACCATGTATCTTCAGATATTGTGCACCGAAAGGTACAAACCTCATGAAATCTTTCTGCGGGATATGTTATGACAAAGAGGTTTTAAACTCCTCAATGTAACTGACAACGAGGCAGGTGATTAAAAAGGAAGGAAAGACTATAAGTTACAAGCATGATGAGAGAGATACTCAGATTTCATTAATTTACACATCTTTCTTTCCATGTTTCTCCTTGCCCATGCTGGCTCTAACATGCTGTGCCCAGACAAGGACTAATTTTCTCACCGCTCCTTACATATAGGTGAGACCATTTGAATATTTCTCTCTTAATGACATTTGAAGCGAAGGAATATATGACACTTTGAAGCCAATGATTTTAATTATTTTCCAGCCTCTTCTTCTCATTTTAAACTCACCTATGTTGGTGTTGGGAATCCCAGGTGGATATCCTACACTAAAATTATGACGAGTTGCTTATATTGTACATGAGCATTATGTCACTGGGAAAATTATTTCTTGAGTCACTTGAATGAAGTGGCTACTGATGATGACTTCCATGTAGCAAAGCTACAGCCTGAAGATCTGCTGCTTGATCTGACATAAGTTCTGAATTTGGGGGCTTGTGACAACTTTATTTCTCACTTTAATTAATAAAAGTGCAATCTGTTTTTTTTCCTTCAGTCTCCACTCTTTAGTTAGCATAAGACAGTCCCTGAGGGACTGATTATCCCTGAAAATAGAAAGAAGGGCATCCCCGAGCTTCTAAGGCAGAAAGCCAGATGCAGCCAGCCTTCTCTTTGATCATTTTATTATAATTTACATCTTCATTCATCCTAATCATTTTTAAGATGGGATATAAATGTGTTTGTTTCCAAGTAATCCATCTTTAGAACCCTAGTTTAACAATCTCTGCCTTTCTTATAAAATGTTAATGTTTTATTTTAAATCAAATACTAAGTTATATTGAGTACATTTGATCAGAAAGAAATTTGTCATACTGGTACATAGAAATTTTTGAGGTTATTAATAAATACATAAGTTGAATGTGATTCACTTTTTCTTGGAGGTATGTGTGGAATTCTGCATCTGCTTTTTTTAAAATTTTTTTTTAACGTTTATTTATTTTTGAGACAGAGAGAGACAGAGCATGAACGGGAGAGGGTCAGAGAGAGAGGGAGACACAGAATCTGAAACTGTCAGCACAGAGCCCGACGTGGGGCTTGAACTCACGAACCCGCGAGATCATGACCTGAGCCGAAGTCGGACGCTTAACCGACTGAGCCACCCAGCTGCCCTGCATCTGCTTTTATATTGAAATATTACACAGTACATCCTCAGATTTGGAAGATGTCATGGTGAAAGTGGTGGGCAGAATAATAAACCCTTAAAAATGTGCTAAACACAATCCCTGGGATGAGTATATTGTTACTTTACATGGCAAAGAGTCAAAGGGCCTTGGCAGAAATGAATAGGGATATGTATTCTGAGATGGGAAATTATCCTGGATTATCCAATTGACCAAATCTAATCACATGAGTCCTTAAAAGCATGAAACTTTCTTGGCAGAGTTTAGAGACATATGTGACCATGAAGAAGGGTCCAAGAACTGAAATAGTGCTGCCTTTGCAGATTAGAGAAGGAGAGCCCAAGCTAAGGGATGTATAGATCTCTGGAAGCTAGAAAAGGCATGGAAACAGGTTTCCCCTAGAGCATTCTTGGGAGGGGGGAAACAGCCATCTTGACATCCTGAAATCTGTGTGGGACTTTTGACCTTCAGAAATGTAAAATAACAAATTTGTGTTGTTTTAGCTGCTAAATTTCTGGTAATGTGTTAGTATGGCAGTAGAAAACCAACATAGTAAATAATTTACATAGATTATAAGGAGATACTTGTGAAGGCACCATGTCATCTTGAAGATGAAGGACAAGAATAAAACAGAAGAAGAATTCTCAGAGAACCAACTGCACAAACAGCATATCATGGAGTCTCTTAGGGGAGTCCACATCTCACTAATGACTTTTAAAGGAGCAGTATCATTTGTACACAAAGGACACTCTTAACGGGACAAAGACAGTATGATCTCAAATTTGGGAAAAGCATGAAGTTGAAGGATTTTGGGTGATAAAAGAAGATGCATCAAGTATGAAAATATTTAAAGTAGGATGCCAGCCTGTTTTTTTTTTTTTTTCTCACTGATACTCTTACCAACAGGACAGTAGACTAAGTATCCATGATTCCAATTAAACCTGGAAGTCTCACTCACTGTAGCCAGCCTGGATTGTGCCTTCTCCCACTGCCTGGTCTCTGCATCCACTGCCGCCACCTCCACCTCCACCAACGGCAATAGTAGAGGAGATTGCTGGGCTCGTCATTGACAATGGCTCTGACAAGCTCAAGGCAGGCTTTGCTGGGGGTGATATCCCCTGGCCATTTTCCTGCCCATGGTTGAGTGCCCCAGCAACAGGGCATTATCGTGAGCAGGGACCAGAAGGACTCCTACATAGGTGATGAGGCCCAAATCAAACTGGGCATCCTGACCCTCAAGTACCCCACTGAACATGGCATTGTTACCAACTGGGATGACATGGAGAAGATGGCACCATACCTTGTACAAAGAGCTGTGTGTGGCTCCTGAGGAGCACCTCATGCTGCTGACCAAGGCCCCCTTGAACCCAAAGGCTAGCCATGAAAAGATGACTCAGATCATGTTCCAGACCTTCAATACCCTAGCCATGTACATGGCCATCCGGGCTGTTCCCTCTTCGTATGCTTCTGGCCACGCCACTGGTATTGTCATGGGCTCTGGGGATGGGGTCACCCACACCGTGCCCATCTATGACGGGTACACCCTGCCCCAAGCCATCCTGCATCTGGACCTGGCTGGCTGCTACCTGATGGAACCACCTCATGAAGATTCTTGGGTAGCTTGACTTACAGCTTCACCATCACCACCGCAGAATGGGAAATTGTGAGTGACATCAAGGAGAAGCTCTGTTATGTTGCCCTGGATTTCGAGCAGGAGATGGCCACTGCTACCCCTTCATCCTTCCTGGAGAAGATCTATGAGCTGCCTATGTGCAGGTGATTACCATTGGCAGTGAGTGGTTCTGCTGTCCTGAGTGCTCCTCCAGCTCTCCTTTCTGTGTATGGAGTCCTGTGGTATCCACAAGACCACCTTCAACTCTATCTTGAAGTGTGACGTTGATATCTGAAAGGACTGCTATGCTAACATGGTGCTGTCTGGTGAGACCATCATATACCCGAGCATTGCCAACAGGATGCAGAAGGAGATCACAGCCCAGCCTGATGAAAATCAAGATAATCTCTACTCCTGTACTTAAGTACTCTGTGTGGATGGGGGCTACATTCTACTGTCTGTCTTCCAGCAGATGCAGATCAGCAAGCAGGAGTGTGATGGGTCTGGCCTCTCCATCATCCATCACAAATGCTTCTAAACGGAGGACATGTGTAGCATTTACTATATGAGTGAATTCTGAGGTATACATTTGCCCAAAGGTATACACCTCATGCTAGCCCCATGAAACTGGAATAAGCCTTTGAAAATAAACTTGTCTTTGAAGCTTGTATCTGATATCTGCACTGGATTGTAGGATTGATTGATTGATTGATTGATTGATTGATTGATTTTGCATGTGAAATTCCAGTTTTCTAATACCATTTAATGAAGATACTATCCTTTCCCCACTGAGTATTCTTGGCTCCCCTGTCCACTATTAATTGCCCATAATTACTCTTGAGCTTTGCATTCTGTTCCATAGAGTCTATGTGTCTGTTTTTATTCCTATACCATACTGTTTTGATTACTATAGTAATTATTGTAGAATAATTTGAAACCAAGAAGTGTGATGTCTACAACTTTATTCTTAATATTGCTTTACATTTCAAGGTCTTTGCTGGTACCATTTGAATTTCTGTGAAAAATTCATTGGGATTTTGATAGAGATTGCATTAAATCTATAGACTGGGGTAGTATTTTTTTAAAAATAATATTAGCACTTCTGATCCATGAACACAAAATATCTATTTGTGTTTTCTTCTATTTCTTTCATCATCTTATATTTTTCAGAGTTGAGATCTTTCTCCTCATAGGGTAAATGTATTCCTAAATATTTCATTATTTTTGATGCTTTGGTAAATGGGATTTTATAGATAATAGGTAGATAGCAGATATGTTTTTCAGACATTGTTGTATAGATACGTAAGTGCTTTTTGTCTGTTGATTTTGTATCCTAAAACTATACTGAGTTTATTATTCTATCAGTTTTTCTGGTGGCATTTTTAGTATTATCTACATCAAAGATCATGTGATCAGCAAACATACAAGGTAACTTTTTTCTTTCTAATTTGGATGTCTTTTATTTCTTTTTCTTGCCTAATCATTCTGGTTAGGACTTATGGTACTATGTTGAATAAAAGTGGCAAGAGTGGGCATCCTTGTCTTGTTCCTAATCTCAGACAGAAAGCCTACAACTTACTATCATTGAGTATATTAGTTGTGGACTTGTCATGTGTGGTTTTCAGTATGTTGAGGTATGTTTACTCTATACCCAATTTTTTGAGAGTTTTTATCAAGACAGGATGTTGAATGTTATCTTTTAGTGTATCTACCTAGATGATCTTATGATTTTTGTCTTTCATTCTATTAATGTGGTATATCACATTTATTGATTTGCATATGTGAAACTATTCTTGCATCACAGGGATAAGTCCCCTTTGATCATGACATGACCTTTTTCATGTGCTGTTGAATTTGGTTTGCTACTATTTTGTTGAGAATTTTGCATCTATATTTATCAGGGATATTGGTCCATAGCTTTATTTTCTTGTAGTGCCCTTACCTGGCTTTGGTATTAGGGTAATGCTAACCTCATAAATGATTTTGAAAGTGTTCTCTCTTTAAATTTTTAGAAGATTTTGAGAAGGATTAGCGTTAATTCCTTAAATGTTTAGAATTCACCAGTGAAGCCACTTGGTTCTGAGCTTTTCTTTGTTGGGAAATTTTTGATTGCTGATTCAATTTCTTTACTTGTTTATTGATATGTTCAAATTTATATTTTTTTCATTATTCAGATGTGGTAAGTTGCATGATTCAAATGTGGAAAGTTGTTTCTAGAAATTTATCAATTCTAAGTAATACCGTTTGTTGTCATAATTATTCAGGGTAGGTTGTTAGGATTTTTTGCATTTATTTTATCAGTTGTAGCATCTTTCATTTCTGATTTTACATATGGAAGTACTCCTTTTATTTTTTCTTGGTAAGTCCAACTGAAGGTTTGTCAATTTTTGTTTATCTTTTCAAAAAAACACCTCTTATAATCTTTTATATATTTTTTCTGTAATTATTCTCTGATCTTCCTTTTGCTAACTTTGGGTTTAGTTATTTATTTTTTTAGTTGCTTGAGGTTTAAACCTAGGTTATTTGAGATCTTTCTCTTTCTTTAATGTAGTCATTTATTGGTGTGAAAGTCCCTGTTAACACTGTGTCTGGTGCATCTCATAACTTTTGTTATGTTTTGCTTTCATTTTTTTGTTGCAAGATATTTTTTGGTTTCCCTTTTGATTTATTCTTTGACCCATTGGTTGTTCAGGAGTGTGTGTAATTTTCACATATTGTAGATTTTCCAGAGCTCTTTTTGTTATTAATTTCCAGTTTCACACCATTTTGGTCAGAAAAGAGAACTTGGTATGATTTGTTAAATTTGTTAAGATTTGTTTTGTTACCTAACATATAATCTCTCTTTGAAAATGTTTTATGTGCACTTAAGAAGAGTATATATTCTGCTTTTGTTAGATGCAAACTTTTGTATATATCTGTTTGGTCTATTTGGTCTAAAATATGGTTCAATTAAAACATTTCCTTTGTTGATTTACCCATTGTCAGGAGTGGGGAATTGAAGTGTCTTACTGTTATTGTATTGCTATCTACTACTCCCTTCACATCTGTTAGTACTTGCTTACTATATTTAGGTGCTTCCGTGTTGGGTGTGTGTGTGTGTGTGTGTGTGTGTGTGTGTGTGTGTGTGTCCTCACAGCTGAAGTGAGTCTTTTATAGTTGGGTCTTGTGTTTTTTTTGTTGTTGTTGTTTGTTGGTTGGTTTGTGTTTTTTGTTTGTTTTAATCCATTCAGCATACTATGCCTTTTGTAAGAACTTTCTCTCTCTTGCCATCTTGTTCATTGTTTTCTAGCTGATATGTGGTTCCTTTGTTTCTTGCCTCTTGCTGTCTTCCTTTGTGAATTGATGATTTTCTTTAGTGAGGTATACTTTGATTCCCATCTCTTCTTTTGGTTATCCCAAGGCTTACTTGAAACCTGATAGAGATATAAAAGTTTACTTTCAGCTGATAACAACTTAACTTTGATCACACATAAAAACTCTACCCTTTTACTCCCCCCTACATTTGTTGTCAAAAATTACATCTTTTATATCGTGTATTTATTAATATTTTTATAGTTATTGCTCTTTTAATTTTTAATGTTTATTTTTTGAAAGAGGGAGCATGATCGTGGGTGGGGCAGAGAGAGGGGGGGGGACAGAAGATCTGAAGCAGACTCGATGCTGATAGCAGAGTGCCTGACGTAGGGCTTGAACTCACAAATCTTGAGATTACCTGAGCTGAAGTCAGATGCTTAACCAACTGGGCCACCCAGGTGTCCTTATAGTTATTGTTCTTTTAAATACCTTTGTTTTTTAATTTTTATACTCGAGGTATGTGGTTAACACACCACCATATTTCACCATTAAAGTATTCTGAATCTAACTATATACTTAGCTTTACCAGTGTGTTGTATATTTTTACACGTTTTTATGGTACTAATTACTGTCCTTTTGTTTCAGCTTGAAGAACTCTCTTCAGCATTTCTTGTAAGGAAAGTCTAGTTGTGTGAAATCCTTTAACTGTTGTGTGTTTAGGGATGTCTTTATATTGCCTTCATTTCTGAAAAACAACTTTGCTGAGTAGAGAATTCTTGGTTGGCAATTTCTTTTCTTTCTTTTTTTTTTTTTTTTTTGTCTTTTAGCACTTTGAATATATCATTGTACTCACCTGGCCTGCAAAGTCTTTGCTGAGAAACTGATAGCTTTATAAAGGTTCATGCAGGTGTAAAGATGGAATGGCTAACATGTATAAATCCAGTGGTGCAGGCCACTAACTGGAGATAGGGTCGAATTCAGGCCCACAAACAGTTGTGAGGGTTTTTCTGTCTATGTGCACTTCTAAGGCTGCAGGATGTAACCATGAATGTGCGTACAAGTGGTGGAGGCCAGTGACAGAATTCAGGCCAGTGGTATACTGAGCTATGGCTGGAGGACTAGTGCCAAAAGTGTGCACATGATGGTAGGGGTCCACCCTTGGGGTCTAGACTGGCATTTAGCACTTGTGCAGTGGCAGAAGCCTGGGCTATCTGCCTGCCTGTTTGGATCCCAGGTTTTGGGAGGGGTTGGGAGGGACTGGGAAAGATTTAGATGGTAGTGTCTGCAAACATGTATACCTGTGAGCCTAAAACTGGTGGAATCTGTAGGGGCTCTGTAGGGGCTGTGCTGGCTATTGGTTTCTTCAGTGGCAAAAGACCCTGGGGTCCTCTGAAGAGCAGGTCACTGGAAATTGTGGTTACTCCCACTGCATGGTTGTTACTGGTAGCCCCTGTTCTTCCTTATTTCCAGCTATCTCTGTATATCTGATAGTTGTTGGTCTCTGGGTGGGGTGAAAACTAAATGGGTTTTTCCTATAGTGCCCTGAATGGCTACAGAAGTTAGTCATTCACCCTGCATTCACTTTTCCAGTGGTGGGAGGGAAATCTTTCTAGCTGGCTTGTTCCTTCTTGGTGCTAAGCAGTGTGAGTCTGGGCGATGTGATGATGCAAGCAAAATGAAGCTGTTCTGCCTTTTTTTGTGTAATTATTGTCAGGTTTTTTGTTCTGTCATTCCTTTTTTTAAAATTTTTTTAATGTTTATTTTTGAGAGAGAAGCAGAATGTGAGTGGGGGAAGGGCAGAGAGAGAGAGAGAGAGAGAGAGAGAGAGAAAGACACAATCCAAAGCAGGCTCTAGGCTCCAAGCTGTCAGTATAAGGCTCCAAATTCCAACATGGGACTCGTACCCACAAACCATGAGATCATGACCTGATCTATAATTGGATGCTTAAACAACTGAGCCACCCAGGTGCCCATGTTTTTTATTCTTAAGTGGACACCTTTGCTCTCCCAGAGCTGTTTTTGTTTATAGAAAGCTATCTTAAATATTTATCTTTGGGTGGGAGTAACAGAGGCTGGAGTTTCCTAATTCACCATCGGGTGATGTCATACTTCTTGATTATGTTTTTTTCTTTCATGGAGTTTTACCTACCCATGTGCCAGTGCAAGTTGCTCAAATATAGTAGCTTTATCACGTACTTTAATATTTACTGAAATAAATGACCCTGATCATCATTCCAAAAGATTACTACCTGTCTTTTCTTTTAGGAGGTTTATGGCTTCAGGTCTTTAATCCATTTTGAGTTTATTTTTGTGTATGGTATAGGAAAGTGGTCCAGTTTCATTCTTTTGCATGTAGATGTCCAGTTTTTCCCAACACCATTTATTAAAAATACTATATTTTCCCTGTTGGATATTTTTGCCTCCTTCATTATAGATGAATTGACCATATAGGTGTGGGTTTATTTCTGGGCTCTCTATCCTGTTTTATTGATCTGTGTGTCTATTTTTATGGCAGTACCATACCATTTTTGTGGTTAATTGGAGCCTTTTGTGATTCCACAGAAATTTTAGCATTATTTGTTCTAATTCTGTGAAGAATGCTGTTTGTTTTTTTGATAATGATTGCATTGAATCTGTAGATTGTTTTGGGAAGCATAGATTTTTTAATATTACTTGTTCCAATCCATGAACATGGAATATCCATTTGTTTGTGTTGGCTTCAGTTTCTCTCATCAGTGTTTTATAGTTTTCAGAGTTAGTTCTTTTACTTCTTTAAGTTTATTTCCTAGATATTTTATACTTTTTGGTGCAATTGTAAATGGATTATTCTCTTAATTTCTTTCTGCTAATTGTTGTTAGTGTATAGAAACACAACCAATTTCCATGTGTTAATTTTGTTATCCTGAAACTTTATCTAATTTATTTATTGTAGTAGATTTTTGGTAGAGTCTTTAGGGTTTCCTATGTATAGTAGGTCATCTGCAAATAGTGACAGTTTTACATCTTCTTTACCAATTTAGATGCCTTTTATATCTTTTCCTTTTCTGATTACTATGGCTAGGACATGCAGCACCATGTTGAATAAAAATGGCAAGAATAGGTATCTTTGTCTTGTTCCTGATCTTAGAGGAAAATACTTTCTGTATTTCACCACAAGGTATGATGTTGGCCCTAGGTTTACATGTATGGCCTTTATTATGTTGAAGTATGTTCCCTTTAAAACCATTTTGTTGAAAGTTTTTATCATGAAGGGATGTTTTATTTTGTCGGGGCTTTTTCTGTATCTATCAGATGAACATATGGTTTTTATCCTTTCTCTTGTTAACATGATGTATCATATTGATTTGCAAGTGTTGAACCACCCTTGCATCCTTGGAATGAATCCCATTAGATCATGGTGAATTATTTTTTTTAATGCATTATTGAAGTGGTCTACTAAATTTTGTTGAGGATTTTTGCATCTATGTTCATCAGAGATATCAGCCTATAGTTTTGGGTTTTTTTTTCTGTTTTTTCCTTTCTTGTCTTTCTTTTTAGTGTCTTTGATTTTGGTATCCGGCTAATTCTGGCCTTGTAGAATGAATTTGAAAGTTTTCCTCCCTCTTCTGTTTTCTGGAATAGTTTAAGAAGAATAAGTATGATCTCTTCAAATATTTGGAATAATTCACCTTCAAAGCTGTCTATTTCTGGACTTTTGTTGGGAGTTTTTGATTACCAATTCGATTTCATTACTTGTAATTGCTCTGTTCAAATTTTCTATTTATGATTCAGTTATGGAAGATTACATGTTTCCGGGAATTTATCAATTTCTTCTAGGTTGTCTAATCTGTTAGCATATAATTCTTGTTAATATTCTTTTATAGTTCCTTGTATTTCTGTGGTGTCAGTTGTTATTTCTCCTAGATTTCTGATTTTGTGTCCTCTCCTTTTTTTCTCTTTTCTTCTTGATGAGGCAGCTAAAGATTTATCGAGTTTATCTCTTCAAAGAACCAGCTCTTTGCTTCATTGATTTTTTTTGTTGTTGTCTTTTTGAGGCTTTGTTTCATTTATTTCTGCTCTAATCTTTACCATTTCCTTCTCTCTACTTCCTTTGGGCTTTGTTGTTTTTCTAGCTCCTTTAGGTGTAGGGTTAGGTTGTTTATTTGGAGATCTTTCTTGTTTTTTGACACTGGTGTGTATTACTATAAACTTCCCTCTTAGAACTGCTTTGGCTATTTCTCACAGATTTTAGACCATTGTGTTTTCATTTTCCTTCATATATTTTTATATTTCCTTTTTATTTCTTCAAATGTGTTTAGTAGTATGTTGTTTAGCTTCTACATGTTTGTGGGATTTTTTCAGTTTTTTTTCCTTGTATCTAGCTATTTGTATGAGTTATTCTGCATAAGACATTTTAGAATAATTTTCACATCTTCAAATAATTTTAAAAATTATAATTACTCTTGGGGTTTTGATATTCTTCAAAATACAAATGTGCATCCTATGTGTATGAAGGAGGATTCATTCTAATTGTATACTGTGACATTAGAATTAGCTATCATACATTCATTTATTCATTTAACTATTGTTAAGTGCCTACCACATACCATTTCCTGTGCTATGCATTGGGAATACAAAATAATGTAAACCTGTGTTTATGGAATAAACAGAGAGGAAGAGAGATAGGAAATAAAACAGATAAATATATTCCACATATATTTGTCAGCTATTCCCACAATAATAATTTATGAGTTGCCATAAGACCTGGTGGCTTATAGCAATAAATAATTGTTTTTCTTGATGTTTGGTCGGTCAGTGGATTCAGATGATTTTTCTTCAGGGTTTGTGTAGCCTGGGCTTGACTTGAGGCTGCAGATTGGATTCTGTCCCACAGGTTTCCTCATTCTCTTTTGACCAGCAACTGCTCAGACATGTCCTCCTCCCAGAATTTGGGAGTCCTAGGGACAAATAGAACCTCAGACTTGTGCAAAGCTTCTGTTTACATCACATCTATTTACATCCCATTGGCCCTGTTAGGTCAGATGGTCAGAGAAGGATATTTTGCCTTAAGATACTTGGCAAGAAAGTAATCCATTGAAATGTGTTAGAAGATGATAAATTGTATGGTTAAAAAAAAAACTGAGCAGGGGAAATGGTATTGAAGGCTTTGAGGGATTAAGTTGCAATTTAAATCATGTTGTCTGAATAGTCCTCACTGAGATGGCATTTAAACATAGATCTGAGGAAGGTGAGGGAGTTCTCTATGTGGATACCTCAAAGAATAGCAATCTAGACAAAGGGATCACCCTATGCATAGTCCTAAGGTGTGTATTTGTATACCATTTCAAAAAACAAAAAGTACATAGAATGATTGGAGTAAAGAAAGGGAGGTAGAATGAAGTAGGATAGGAATTAGAGATTTAAGTGGAAGCCAGATCTTTAGAGCTATGTAGGTTGTTGTGAGGGCTTTGGCTTCTACTGAGTTGAGGAACCATGGCAGGATTTGATCAGAGGAGTTACATGATCTGATTCACTCTGACTTATGTGCCAAGATGAGACTGTAGGGGAGTAAGGGTAGAAGTAGGAAGACCAATTAGGACACTATTGCTGGAGTCTAAGTGAGAGATGATGGTGGCTTGGACCAAGGTTGTAGCAGTGGAGATGAAATTATATTTTGACAATTTTTATGTTTAAAGGTATGCTCAAAAGTTGCATTGATATATGTAAGAAAATGGTTTGGAAACACTAAAGAGTATTACTGAAACTACCTACAGTATGATAGACTGTATGGAATACATTTTGGCTTTCTCTGCAATTGATCTCTTATTGGGTTCTCACCAATTCACAACTGCCAACCATCTATATTTTAGTATCAAACTACTTACAGCTAATTGAAAATCTTTTATGCAACACATTTCTTCATGCCAATCCCTATGATATTATATGCCTCAGTGAATGTAATACACATGGTTTCCACATTCTGTAAATTTATCCTCTAATCTGGGAAAGAAACAATACACATATATACAAACTTTTATGTAAACATGAGTTTAGAGGAATTCTCTGAAAGAAATTAATGGAGTGATAGTCAAATGTGTGCAAAGTATGTGCAAAGGGACATCAAGAGAGGCAATATCTATGCCAGGGCCTAAAATTTGAAAAAAACGGCCAACTTTGCAAGGAACAGGAGGAATAGACTCACCATTTACACAGAGCCAACAGCTCTGGCCCTGATAAATGTGCTAAAATATATGCCTGATTTTTTTATAAATGATAATGCATAAGTGTATTTTATTATTGGTTTAAACTTGTACTTCATACACTAACCAATTTGGTACCTATTAAGAGAAGAATAAAGAATCACTAGACCATCTTTTTGCACATTAAAAATAATCACTATAGTCACATTCGTCTCAGAATTTAACAAAGCTATGTTCTCTTCGTGAAATATTATATCCAGGATATATCTTTAAAATTGGGAAAAATTAACTATTGAAACTCACAATTACTTCATATGATATTGCCATAAGTAAAGCCTGTTTTATATGGTATTTATGAGCATAGGCTTGGAAGCTAACCAGACAGAGTGGAAAGCAGGCTCTGTTCCTTATTAGTGGGGTGACCTGGAACATGTTACTTAATCTCTAGGTGTCTCAGTTTCCTCATCAACAAAATGAGGGTTGTTGTGAGCATTATATTTATACATCTCAAATCTGTCATCATGCCTGGCATATGGAAAATAATTCATAAGTTATTTTTATAGCTCGTATTATTATTACGTAGCCCCATATCTAATTAATTTTAATAATGTAAACTTTATAGCATGTGAGAGAACCCAATGGGAATTGATTTTAGAATATTAACACATTGTGAATGATAGTATAAAAAGTATTCTCTAGAGAGTTATCTAGGGAGTGCTATAGCAATAACCATAGTTTGCTTGAACTATCCAAGTTTCTCTTCAATTTTGGGGTAATCCTAGATATTTAATAGTAATTATTTTTTTATTTTTATTTTTTAATTATTTTTTTATTTATCATAGTAATTATTGAAGTTAACTAATAGAAAGTAATTCTTGCATATAACTCATTAAATATTAAATGAATGTACCAAATATTTCTGGGTCAATTAACACATAAGTCTCTATTTCAACTATAGGCAGAGGTAAAGTTACTTCTAAAAAAAATACGATGCAATCATAAAATGTCTCATCCAGGGTGAAAGAGAATTTTAAAAATGTCATTCTATATCTTATTCCACTTTCAAATTATGACCTATATTTGGCAAATCAGAGAGTCTTTTTTTTTTAAGTGTATTGATTTATTTTGGGAGAGAGCATGCACACACCTGTGAACAGGTAGGGACAGAGAGAGAGGGAAAGAGAGAATCCTATGCAGGCTCCTTACTCTCAGTATGGAGCCTGATGTGATACTCAAACTCACAAACCGTGAGATCACAACCTGAGCCAAAATCAGGTCAGGCACTTAACTGACCAAGCCACCCAGGTGCCCCAAATCAAGGAGAATCTTGAGCAAAAGTCCTAGTGGACAAAACTACAGTGAAGAAGGTCTGTACATAACACTGCTTTATTAATTGTATTTAAAGAAAGGAGAGATGTAATTATTAAATCCAGTAGTGGGCAAACTAATCTCATCTAGATGTTAGAACTTTTTTGGATAGTAATCCTTTAATGTACCTTGACATTTAAATGTGGTATTTCTTAAAAATAAATAAATAAATAAAAAAAATAAATGTGGTATTTCTTAACTAGTTTCATTTTCACACATTAGTTCTAATAAAAAAAATTGTTAAAGTTATTTAACAGTGTTAAACCAAGTGTTTGGGGGGCTACGAAATAGAAGTATGGCATGAGGCTTGTCTTCAAAGATCCCTGAGTCTGTTAAGAGGGAAGAGGCATATCCATGGTGAAGTACAACATAGGTTTCATGAGAAATACCTTAGAGGTTCACAGGAAAGAGATTAACATTCTAACAAGGATTTAAAAGCATTGAAATATGAATGCCTTGTGGGACAGGGAGGTGAAAGAGTACTCTATGTGGAAGATAGAGGTGCATATATTATATTACACTTAGATGCATTCTTTTCTTTTTTTAGATGCATTCTTCATATGCACAAGGAAGTATGCTCTGCTATGCTTTTGAACTGGAAGACTCTTATATACATTTTCCAATGTTTTATACAGATAAGGATATAGAGTAAAACAATTTAAAAACAAAAAAAAACAACCAGAAAAAAATAATTTTAAAAAATAGGGCAAGAGTGACAATAGATGGCAAGGAGGTTTTGTCTTATTGTAAGTAAGACCACAGGGAAGATGGAGAATTACTGGGTTGGAAAAGGCTGGCCATAGGGCTCAGTCTTGGCAGTGTTCCACCTGATAGATCACAACTGATATGGTGGGTGGGTAGTAGTAGCTGGTAGAAGCTGATCTTCTGACTTCCAAGGGAAGCTGGAATTCAGACTTGGAATATAAAACATCTCAATTTTTAAAATTTTTATAGTGTATTTATCTTGAGAGAGAATGAGAGAGAGAGACAGAGAGAGAACAAGCGGAGGAGTTCCAGGGAGAGAAAGAGAATCCCAAGCAGGCTCCTCACTGACAGAACGGAGCCCGATGCAGGGCTTGAATTCACGATCCGTGAGATCGTGACCTGAACAGAAACCAAGAGTCAGATGCTTCACCAACTGAGCCACCCAGGCTCTCCAAAGCATCTCAATTTTTAACAGTTGGATCAAGCTATTAAAAATTGGAGGAAAAAAAAAGTCTGAGCCACACAAAATGCCTATGCTGGTTGAATTCAGCTAGAGGGGGAAGCGATTTGCAGTGCTCCCCGAAGTAATGTTTTATTCGGTTTTGAAAGAACAGTAAGAATTTTTACCTCAGTGATCATTTCTAAAAATCTGAATTTGGCTCAGGTTCACAATATATACAATATAAGACAAGAACTGTCAAGGTAGTGCACATTTATATAATTTATTCTTTCCTTAAAACCCTTCTTTGCTATGGAACTAAGAAAGTGCAGACAATGACATGGATACGTTTGCAAATGTGAGAATATATGATTCTAAATTTGTGCTCTAATACCTTTACCAAAACCATCAGCGTCCTATGTAACAAATTTATGAATCCATTAGTGGGTGCCATTGCCTCCCAGAAAGAATTTCTGGGAGTTATTAGATATAAAACTTTGCTGTTGCACAAAAGGTGATAAAACATTTACTTTCTAAACCACGGGGATAGTCTACTCACAACAAATTGAAGCATACGGAGACTCAGAAGTATTAACTCTGTAAGTTGCACTATTTTCTTTATAGACTTCTTTCCATAAGCCCTTGTTTGAAATCTTCTAAGTAGCTGGAGATGAGATCAACAAGAAATCCCAAGGTTCTCCAATAATCAATCATTTTATATGTTTTCTCTTCCATATTTCCATTTTTAAACACTGGTTGAGAATATAATTTAAAGAAATCCTATTTTCTCATTCTCAAGGAACGAACATGGAAATAAGTGAAAACATAATTTTGAAATCTTTGCCTGGAATATCTAATTGACAGAAGGCAAAATTTTCTTTCACAAAATGCCTTTTCTCTGGTGGCATTGTATCATGATTTCTTATTTAAAACTGTTTTCCAAGGAACATTTTTCATATGAGCCATCACCATAATTCTGTTTCAATGCCTCAGCATCATTTTCAAACACTGACTGATACATAATTTAAGGATGGTTTTACTTAATTTACTGGGTCTTTTTTTCATTTCCTAAAAAAATACATTTTTTTATTTTTTCTTCTTAACTTCCCCTTTTACTCGTATGCCTTTTCTGTCTCCTTCTTTCATTGTATGGGAGCATGTTCCCTTAACCTCACCAAACCCTTGAACTTAATAGATCCCCCAGAAACCCTCCCCTTTTACTTCTCGCTCTCCCGGGACCGTATTTCATGGCAAAACCCTATTAGCTTATTTTGATGTTTTTATCTTTCTGTGATTAGGAACCAGTCCATGCAGCCAAAACAGACAATTTTCTGAGGGAACTAAGTGGGTTTTCAGATCTCCTGTGAGGAGGAATGAGCTTCAATAAAACATTAGGCCACTACCAAAGTTGACTGGCTTGAGCGATGTAACATCTCATGTGGTTCCTGCCTTTTACTGTAAGTTTACACTCCTATGAACATTAACTCTGCCCAGCTGTAGTGCTTTAAGTGAAGGTTTGCACGCAAATATGGCCTCCACGAAAGTTACCTCAGGCTAAAGTACTTCCATCATCGACAAAATTAAGCGTCACACTAGGTCTCTGGTGGTTTAGTTGGCCTCAGATTCAGTTGTGGCTCATGTTTTATTAATGTGGTGAGATTGTCCTTTATTTTCAGCCTCCCACAGCAGGTGAGCTTGTCATATTCACTAAGAGAGAACGAGAGAAGATTGCCAACCACTTGCGTGAATTGTTTCCACAGCTCTTAATTTCTGTTGAGAGGCACGCAATATAAACAAAGTTTTACTTAACTGCTGGAACATTTGTCAAGGATTTGATACACGCAAACCTCCATTTCTATACTATACTATGAAAACACTGCAGAGTCGCTCCTCTGAGTAACCCTGTGCATGCCAAGTGGAATCCCAGAACTAAGGTCTTTGAACACAACCTCTGGCAGTAGCTAGTGGAAAGAAATCTGACTACCCAGAAAACTAGATGGGTGGCCTGGAAATAAGTTAAAAATCACAGTCAGCTAGTGTAGAGAGGTTCTGGTCCCTACAGAGATTTAACTTGTCTCCAGCTGAGTTTTTTGTGGTGGATGTGTGTACGTGTGCGTGTGTGTATATGTGTGTGCATGTGTATTGGGTATAGAAAATAGCAAATCCTTAAAGTTATAAAGGTGTTAAAAGCTAAGATTTTTAAGTTTCCAATGTGCTAGACAAATCCTCAAATTTTGTTTTATTCTCTGTAACCAACATATCAGTGAATGCAAAGATTATCTTTCTTGTCGACTAATAGAAATTAAAAAATTTTGCGGGAAGCCTGGGTGGCTCAGTTGGTTAAGTGTCTGACTTTGGCTCAGGTCATGATCTCATGGCTGGTGAGTTAGAGCCCGTTCTGCTAACAGCTCAGAGCCTGGAGCCTGCTTCAGATTCTGTGTCTCCCTCTCTCTCTGCTCCTCCCCCACTCATGCTCGCTCGCTCGCTCTCTCTCAAAAATAAATAAACATTAAAAAAATTTTTAAAAAGAAAAAAATTTTAAAAATTGTCAATAATTATGAGGAGAATCCTTACTGTGTTTAATCCCTATTGGTATAAGCATTCATCTCTTAAAAATATTTACTGTAATTGCATTTTTTTCTTAAATTTGAGAAGACCTATAGTTTAAAAGAGCAAGGTTACAGATTCTATATTACAAGTAATGACAATTTGCTGATCAATGGATTCTGTATATTAATCTAATTAGGTAATATGAGTTGAGAAAATGACCCAAGTGCATCATTTCTTTTTTTCTTGAAATTACAATACAATAAAAGACTTTTGTGAAAAACATAGCATTGAATTTAAAATTTAAACAGTATGTTTACTTTATGTTCACTTTATTTTCTCTGAAAAATGTTGCAGTCTTGGAACTCAAACTATTCTAAAGGCTATACAACCGTAATCCATAATGTAAGTCAGGGAATGCTTTCTTCAATATCTAGTATATTAATCTATTCATTGAGTAGTGGAAAAAATAGTTACTATTAGTGCTTTTAAAATATTCTGCCCTCAAATTATCTAGTTTGGCTACAAATGCAAGTATGTTTACAATTTTTTTAGTCTGACTATAAATTAAATGAGTATTGCCAAACTTGCCTCTTTTTTTTTTTTATTTGCTCTTGGAAATCCTTATCTATGATTTCTAAATGTGTTTTGATTTACTTACATTTAGCCAAAATTTCTAGAATAAACAAATGATATGTAGAAACTGAAGTTCATGACTGAAACTTATACATATGAAACGCTGCTGTATATATATATATATGTATATATATATATATACACACACACACATATATATGTATATATATGTATATATATGTGTGTATATATATATATTAGTGATCTAGAACTGATGTTAAAAATCTCATTACTATTTTCACAACATTAAAGTTATCTTTTTAATTGTCACTTGATTATTAAAATAACATATGCCTTTTAAAGAATCATGACATAATTCTAGTATTGGGATATACATATTTTGTATTCTAATTAATGCTTTAATCTATTTCCTTTATATTTAAATATAAAATTATTCTTTTAAATGGAGAGGTGATTGTTTTAACTCATGAGTTAAAATAATGTGAACAAAATTATCTAAAGAAACAAACAAACAAAAAGAATACTGTACTTTTATTTTTTTTTTTTTATTTTTTTTTCAACGTTTATTTTATTTTTGGGACAGAGAGAGACAGAGCATGAACGGGGGAGGGGCAGAGAGAGAGGGAGACACAGAATCGGAAACAGGCTCCAGGCTCTGAGCCATCAGCCCAGAGCCCGACTCGGGGCTCGAACTCACGGACCGCGAGATCATGACCTGGCTGAAGTCGGACGCTTAACCGACTGCGCCACCCAGGCGCCCCAAGAATACTGTACTTTTAAAAGGACCATCAGTAGTTTCAAATGCAATGCATTTCCAGGTAGAAGATTACTATTTACTGTGCTACAGAGAAGTCTTTCAGGTACCTAATCCATAATCTGACCTCAAAGTAGTTGCTTCATCAAGCTTAATTTAGAACCATTGCCTCGATTCCTGCTCATCAAGGTGTATCTGACATCACCATTCATTGTTTGAAGAAGAGCATGCCATTCTTTGAGGAAGAACATGTGCTCTGGAATCATACAGACATAGATTTAATTCCTGTTCCAGGTCTCACTGGGTAAAGAACATTGGGGAAGTTACTTAAATTGCATTCACTTTCTCCATCTATAGCGTAAAGATATTAATAGTTACCAGTTTTAACAGCTGCTCTTTTTATGACAACACATGCTAACATAAGGTGCTAGCACTTTACGGTAGATTAAATTCTGAAGGTGTTCCCCCAAGATTTCCGTTCTTAAACACTAATCTAGTTTCTGTCGTGAAGGGACTTTGAAGATGGAATCAAAATTGCTAATCAACTGGGGCACCTGGGTGGCTCAGGCAGTTAAACATATGACTCTTGATATCGACTCAGGTCCTGATCTCCTAGTTGTTAGATTGAGCCCTGCGTTGGGCTCTGAGTTGAGCTTGGAGCCTGCTTAGGGTTCTCTCTATCCCTATTTCTCCCTGCCCCTGCCCTGTACTCTCTCTCTTTCTCTCAAAATCAGTAAGTGGACATTAAAAAAAATTATTAATTGACCTTAAAATAGGGAGATTATACTTGATTATCCAGGTAGACCCAATGTAAACACCTAGGTCCTTTAAAGTAGAGAAGTTTCTCTGGCTGGGCTCAGAGAAAGACTACATTTTTGGGTGGGGTGGCAGAAGAGAGATAATAGTGCAGAAGAGGTTAGCGATTCTGAATGTGTGGACCAGCCTTGCTGTTGCAGGAAGGGCCACATGTAAAACATAACGAGGAATGTGGGCAGCCTCTAACAGGAAAGTCAGGCCCTGGGGCTGACAGGGATGAAACAGGGACCTCTCTCCCCTAGCTGCAAAGAAGTGAATTTAGCCAACAACTTAAATGAGCTTGGAAGCAAATTCATCCCTACAGTCTTGGGATAAGAAGGCAGCCTTACTGACATGTTGACTTCAGCCTTGTGAGACTCTATGCACAGCTGAGCTGTGCTTCTCCTGGACTTCTGACCCACACAGAATGTGAGATAATAAATAGCTGTTGTTGTAAGCCACCAAGTTTATAGTAACTTGTTACTATAGAATTGCAGTAGAAAACTAACATGTACTTATTTGCTAAGAAGAAGTAATGGCAAGTGTGCAGTTGTTGGGAAGCAAGGATGTCTTTATTGATTGATTTGAATACACACGTAGTGAAGAAACAAAGGCATTAACAGATGACATACAAATATCGAGGGAGCTAATGCACGATAAGATGGAAAACATTAAAACCAACTTTCAGAGAAAGTAGGTGAATTTCTTCTCTCTTTCAAGCCTACCATGGTTACACAGACAAAATCAGGCAGGAATAAGGATGCAGTAGTTGAAGCTATTTGATGTGTCCTAACAGTAGTTAAGCAGATTGCGCACAGGGCCTCGTGTGAGGAAAGCCACGGTGAAAGTTGAAGCTGGCTCAGAAAGAAAAGGGAAGGGAATGAAGATAGGGATGGCAGATGTGGTGCTGTGTTGAATAAAGCTTTCAACGAATTGATGACTCAAGAAACAATTCTAGTGCACATTGCTGTTTATGTAGTCATAGCTGATTTTGGCTTAATACAGAACTAGACTACCGATGTTGATAGTTTTTCTCCCTGGTGATCCATGTGGTTAACTCCCTCACTTGCCCTTGGTTTCTGTTCAAATATCACATCATGAGTGAGACCTGCTCTGATACTCTAAAGAAGCGTACCGTCTGTACCCCACTTCTGACCTCTCTTTATAACTTTATTTTTCTCCATGGAACTCATGAAGAAAACATTTACTTGTTTATCTCTTTCTTCCATTTGAATGTCTGCTTCAGGAACACAGGAAGCATATTGGTGCACTGCTCTATATCTAGCATGTAGACAATTATATAATTTGCTCAATGATTGAGTGGATGAAAGAGAAATCTAAACTCTCAATTTCGCTTTGAAATACTCTCCTCCATGTTGTCAAAGTACTTCCCTGCATCATTCTGCTTGAAGCTTTCCAAAATGAAAATAAGTGAATCTGGATCAAAATCAATTAAAATTAAAACTCATTAAAATATTTCTAGAGAAATGTTGTCCAACAGTCTAATCAGTGAGAATGTTTTCATTATTTTTTTTTTGGTATTAGTAATTTTAGCCATCTGTTTAGAGAATGCTTTTCTTTATTTTGTCCACTGTAAATTTAATTCTAAGGACAAATGGTTCTATCCTAATACACTAATGTGTTTCATGCCTCGTGTTATCATCAACACCATTTGCAAATTATGTGTTTTTTAAATGCAAATTCTAATCCAATTGAGCTAGGTGGTAATGGTGGATCCACACTTTTATTTAAGAGAAGAGTTTATTTAGAAACAATGGAGTTTAAAGAGCTACTCCGTGTCAAGCAGTAGGATTAGCATTTAGTGCACCAAACTAAGGAAAATAGCAAGGGACTAATGTTTACTGAGTAATGAGAAGGCAGGCAAGTTCTCAACTTTCTACTAAAAGAGCTAGTCTACATATTTGATTTTTTGTCCTATAGCATTGTTTATTAGCACTTATTTTTCTTATTGTTATGTGTATAAACAATTTTAGCCACATCAAAACAGAGAGAAGAATTCAGATATTGATATATCTGGGAAGTTTATCATGTCACATTTTTGAACCTTAACATTGTGGTCTTTTTTACTACATAGTTTCACATTTTCTTTGAAATATAAGGCTAAATAGCAACAAGGATTATTTGCATGAAATGAGTCCCCTCTGCGCAGTACCATCCATAAACAATGCATATGGTTCAATAATGCAAGTTGAAAATCAGGGTCCCATTTTAAGATGATGGCACGGTAACATAGGCTAAAATCAGTTCCTAACATTTAATTAGATTTATTTTTATGAAAAGATGCTCAAGATTATTTCACTGGAGATATTATTTTAAGTTTTCTTCTCGAGTGCAATAATTATTGACACTATTTTCAGCTAACCACAGCATTTTGACTGAGAAGTAATTCTACCATCACATTTCTGTCACGTGGTATAACTAATAGGCTCAATTTTTCCAGCAAAGCGGGTTAGATGTGTAAAAACAATTCAAAGCCAGTAAATGCAGTTCCTTGGAAACATTATAAGGAAATGTCACACAATAACATTTACCTGCTATGTTTTATTCTTTAACCCTCAAGCACTTTTGTTGTTTCCTGAGCTGAGATTAGTAACTTAAAAAGCTTTTATTAAACATGTACAATCTAAATGAAACACTCAACCAACTGTAAATTCTCTCAATTAGACTTCCTGCAAATGACAAGCGAGTGTGAATGTGCAATAAACCTTTGAATACCGGTGATTTAGGGCCAAGCAACACTAGAGGATTTCTAGCAACAGATTGAATGCAATTGATTGTGTGGTAAAAGGCGAGAAAAGTGTGTGGTGGTTCCTTGTTTGCCCTTTCATTCCTTAAATCAAGAGAGGATACTTGAAATGCAAAATTTATATTAATGTGCTTTGAGCAACAACTTAAGGCACAGAAAAGACACAACCACTCCTAGGTTAACAGTTGCATTATTTCAAGTCACCAGACCTCAACTCCTTTTGAGCAATATAAGAATTACTTGTAGATAAGAAAAATTCATCCAACGTGTCATTTATTTGCTTTTTGTTTGTATGGAAGAACAATTTATGGTATTTCTTTATGGACCGTAATAGACTTGCTTTAAACTTCCTGATGATAGAAGCTTACTGTATGTAAAGGAACTGCTTTGGTCCACATTAGCAGTTTTAAAATTTGATGGTGACAGCCAAACATATCTACGTAAATATCCTATTTGACATTTATATTTATTTTCTGGAGTTCTGTATTTAATCTCCCGTGGAGAAAATTTGGGGACCTGTAAAATTTGTAGCTCAGTGATATGGTCTTGAAAAGTAAACAATATTTGCCTTTTAAATAGGAAGACCACAACAACAACTTTTAAAAGTATTCTATTTTATTTTGCAATATGTATATTTATCTTTAAAATACAACACTTAAAATACAGCACTAAATTTTTACTGTTTATGTATCCACACATCATACCAGGTTACATGGTGACAGCAAACAGTCCCAAATCTATGCGACTAAACAGTTTTCATTCTGTTTAATTCCTGTACTAAAAAACTATGAGTTTATCTGAGCAAAAATCATGATCTGGCAGTGCTGAACTAGAAATGGTTAGGAGCTCACTACTGGCAGGAGCTCTGAGAGACCTTTATAGAAAAGTGATGGAAGCAGAACCAGGAAATTATGATTGGCTGTAGTTTAAGCATTTGCCTTATATGGAAAAACTTAGTTGGCTATTTGAGATTGGTTGTCCTTAGGTTTTGATTTCTTAACCTTGCAGGGTATACTGGCTTAGATTTTGGTTTGCTTATGTAGGCTACAGAGGCATTAAAGCCACCTCAGTCTAATGGCCTCTTTGTTTAATTAAGTTAACAATTCTCATTCATGCTGGATGTCCATTAGCAGACAGAAACGGGGCATCTCAAACATGGTCACTTAAGGACCCAGGCTGATTGATCTTAAAAGCTGGTCATTACAGTTTCAGAAGGAAAGGAGGAAAGTGAGCTCTGGCAATTCTCAGTCCAAAGGTAATAAATAGATGCTGTGTTCACTTTCAACCAACAAAATAGCTGGTTTGCTTGTTTTCAATTTCCAGAAGACAGGTGAAAAATTTCAAAATACTACCTGACTTTATGGTTATTTCTTAGCACAGTTTTCAAATCAACCACAACTGACATTGTGCTACTACATGCAAAGGTGATAAGTTGCCAAAATCGTGTACACATATTGATATGAATGTTTATACACTGACAATCTTCGGCTATTCTGTACTGAAGTTGTATCAATTCATGTTAGTAAAATAACTCTAAATTACAAAAATTTACCAACTTCAGTGACATGTAAAAGTAAACAATAAGCTCAAGTATATTTATTTCAATAGTAAATGAATAAACAACAAAGTAACACAGGGGTTGGCAAACTACTGCCTAATGGCCAAATAAGGCTTGAAAACTATTTTTGTATATCTCATTAAAACTAAGAATGGGTTTTACATTTTTAAATGGTTGAAAAAACCAAGGGAAAATATTGTGCAACACATGAAAATAATATAAAATTCAAATTTCAGTCTCTAGGAGTAAAATTTTGTTAGAATTTAGCTATGGCTGTTGGTTTATGTTATCTAAGACTATGTTGTACAACAGCAGAGTTGATAGTTGGTATTGAGACCATATGGCCCCGAAGCTGAAGATATTTACTGCCTTTTCCTTTATGGAAGAAAGTTCCTTGGCCCCTGAGCTAAAATATATATATACATCAGCTGACTTAGCTTGAGCTTGCCTGAGATGGCTCTCCTCCACATGTCTCTCTCCTTGTAGAATGGGCACGTTCCTCTCATGGCAGTGATGACAGGCACGACTATATTTCGTAAAGATATCCTGGAATATCTTCACGAACATATAGAGAAAATTTGGCAATAGAAAAATTTGAAATATCTTATGTCTGACAGAATTTAGATCAAAGATGCCAAAAGAAAAGATAGATCTCCTGGAATAACTACCATATTTTGAATGATTAATGTGTCACAGACACCTGGTGCATATTTTCAGGTTTAATTCTATGCATTGAGATACAAGATGTATTATAAAATTTCCACAAATTTTTATACCTAGTTAGGTAAAAAAAAAATAGGGTTAGAATTCAGGTCTGTGTGCAATAGGCATGACCCTATGTCGTGGAAAGCACAGGAGGGTTCGAGATTTTGTGTATTGTCCAGCCTAATGATCAGTAGTTCCTCTTTTGTTCACAAAATTGCCTGGTTTGGATGATAAATTAGATGGTCACTCTAGTCTGAGTCCAATGCTTTCAATTGTGTCTCCTTGTATTAAAACAGAATAGGAGTCTAAATGTAAAAGCCCTGCACAATCTACCAACCTTCCTTTTGTCCTTAGCCAAAATGAATTTATAAAAAACTTATTTTAGAAATAAAATCCCTCATGCTCAGGATTTAGGCCCTTTATTTCCATTTTTAGAAGGGAGGAACTTTTCACCACAGTGATCTCAGCATTGTGGGATTCCTTTGAGTTCCTGAACATGTTGAAGCATTATTTTCTTATTCCTTTGGCTTCTGGATATGATCAATCTTGTGTTTTGGAACATTTTTTATATACTTCTTTGTGTTTGTGTTTTGACATTCTTAGAGTTGGTCATATGTGGTTTATAGAACATACATTCAGTAATAGGAAATAATTTGGGGAGACTTTCATACTAAATCTGATTTTGACTATTATCTGCATGAGAACAACTGATCTCTCATTTGTCTACATAAATCAAAGTGGGATATATGTAACACAACAAATGTATAGTCATAACCAAATATTGTTAAATGTAAGACAATGGAGAAATATGGGGTTTGTTTACCTGATTTTCAGTAATAGAAGTTAGAGCTTGAATTACTTACTAATTTAAAGTGTTAATTAAGTCTTTAAGCTTAAGAGTTTACAATTACAGTAAGTGTAGAAATTTCACTACTTTACTGCCTTCTTTGAATGTGTGTTAGTGTTAGTTTTTCTGGCCCCAAACCTAATCATATGCAGAGACCGGTTCTCAATTAACATTTATTGACTAACTGACTGACTGATTGATTGACTTAATGCACAAACTCAGTGAACTTGGAAGGTAAATTTGAGTTCTTTTATTAGAATTCAGTGATTAATCTGTTTATATATAACATTTTGTTCCAACTTTTTGAGAAGGAAATTTTACCAATAAAACCATAGTGATAGATCATATAAATTAACATAAGCAAACAGAAAATTGAAAGCATTTCATAAGCAATTCAATAAAATTGAAAGATTTCTTTTAAAAAGTCATGGGAATATAAACAAGAAAGCTTCTCAAGTGGATGCTGTACAGAGAAATATCAGGTTCTATGTTTTAAATTTTTTAAATGTTTATTTACTTTTCAGAGAGATGGAACACAAGTAGGGGAGGGACAGAGAGAGAGAGAGGGAGACACAGAATCAAAAGCAGGCTCCAGGCTCTGAGCTGTCAGTACTGTGAGATCATGACCTGATCCTAAGCTGGACACTTAACCCACGGAGCCACCCAGGAGCCCCTCAGGTTCTATTTTTCTAAATAAAATATTTGTGTCTCATATTTAAGAAAGGATATAATGTTTTCCCCTTAGCAATTATGGCTAATAATGAACTCAAATTTGGAAAAATAGCCAAACATAAATTTGAAAAAAACTTATATTTCCCATTTGAATTATGTATAAGCTTAGCCACTCTGTTCTGACAGGACTATAATCTTGAAAACACCAGTGGTTGGAAATCTTCAGGTGAAGAACAGATCTTATGTTAACTAGGAGTGGGAGGGGCTACAAGGTAAAACTATGTAGGTGTATGCACTTAAAGCATATACTGGAAGAACTGAAAGGCTATTTCTGTGTATTTACTAGATTAATGTGTTTTTTTCAATCACGGACAATGCATTCTCCATGTCTTATATTCTTCTTTCTTGATTGCACAATCATAATGGGAAACAATATATTAGGTTCTCTTTGATGAAAGGAATCTGAGGTGAAAATAGATTCCCTTGGATAAAACGTGCATGTGAGAGTGTACGCATATAACTATGTGTAGCATCCCTCAGTCACATTCATCTTGAGGCAGTTCAGGGAGTTGTCGCTGCTTAAATTTGTAATTTTCAATATCACATAGATAGCGATTGCAAACACTTTTTTTTAATGTTTACTTATTTTGAGACAAAGTGCAAGTGGTGGAAAGGTGGAGAGAGAGGGAAAGAGAGAATCCCAAGCAGGTTCTACATGTAGTGTGGGTGTGATATGGGGCTCGATTCCATGAACCATGAGATTATGACCAGAGCCAAAATCAAGAGCCATTTGACTGAGTCACGCAGGCATCCCCATTATAAAACCTTTTAAATGGGTAATTAAGAAAAGATAAATCATACCCATAATTCTCAAATAAGGCAAGGCTGGAGATAATGAGCTTTAGTTATGTTTCTTTTTGTTATCTTCAGATCATTTTGTCATTTTTTGAGCAGGTGATCCAGGTAGCTTCCAAGTCACTGATTGTCAAATTGACTGTATGTGAGAATTCTGATGTCCCTTCCCATATCAACTTTATTAGGTTTTTCTCTGTGGCGGCTTGGTCATGATGTTTAAAGTTTTCTAGGGGATTCCCATGTAAACCAGGGTGGAGAACCACTGAAGTAGAGTTCTGTTAGAGAACATTATTTTTCTTAATCTTTAGTTATCCTCCCCAGAAGGATGATAGAACTAAAATTTAAATTCAAGCCCTTGAGAGAGAAGTACAATAAAGAGAAGGGTGATGGCATGCATGCTGGCACATATCTTCTACATTTGATAAAGCAGTCTGGTTGGTCTCCTTACGATACAAACCACTGGGGAAGAACACACCAGTGAGGACTCCTGAACCTTGGCTTCCTTGCTCTGTAAATCTGGGGCCTTGGCAAGACCAGAGTTAGTGCCATATAGAGAGGAGACTGAGAAGGAGCCAGAATGGAGACCAACACTGAGAGTGAGGGTATATTTTTGTTTGCTTGGTTTTCCTAATTCAGAAAGAATTAAACTTCAGGAAATAAAAAAAGAGTTTAAAGATATATGAGATTCTTTTCTCTTTTTTCTTATCCTTGAAACTGACCCTGGGGCACCTGGGGGGCTCAGTTGGTTGAATGTCTGACTTTGGTTCAGGTCATGATATCACAGTTGGTGGGTTTGAGCCTCACGACGGGCTTTGTACTGACAGCGTGGAGCCTGCTTCGGATTCTCTGTCTTCTCTCTCTGCCCCTCTCCCACTCATGCTCTTTCAAAAGTAAACATTACAAAATAAAAAATAATAAAAAAAACTTACCCTGCAAGAGAAGCAAGCAATAGAAATTAATTACATCATTTATTAAGCATACATTCATGCATGTCATGAGTGAGATATAAATCAGATATACTGCCTTTTTCTTAGAGTATATAAAAAATGCACATAAATAACTTTAATACTAGAAAGAAAATGCTGTTACAAAAGTATTATATTTTTCTATTTTCTCTCTAAATACTATTAATAGTTTAATATTTCTCTAATGATCAGCAGTTCTAGATCTGTCCTATCCATATTCTCCAACACTACTTTCAGACAAAAATGAGGGCAGTAATAACTAATATTCTAAAAAGAAATAACCAAAAAAAACTATCCCAATATTTTGATACCTAAGTCAAAAAAACAGAAGCATTTGGTTTCAAGTCCTTTGTGGAGTAACCACTACAAAAGTCTGAAAAAACATCAATAAGTAGGGATAGAGGGAACATATCTCAACATTGTAAAGGACATATACAAAAAACCCACAGTTGATATCATCATCATCAATGGGGAAAAACTGAACTTTTCATCTACAGTCTGGAACAAAACAGGGATGTCAAGTCTTACCATTTTTATTTTTAAAAACTTGTTTTAATATTTATTTTTGAGAGACAGAGACAGAGTGTGAGTGGGGGAGGGACAGAGAGAGAGGGAGACACAGAATCCGAAGCAAACTCCAGGCTCTTGAGTTGTCAGCACAGAGCCCCACGTGGGGCTCAAACTCATAAGCTGTGAGATCATGACCTGAGCTGAAGTCAGAAGCTTAGCTGACTGAGCCACTCGGGAGCCCCAAGTCCCACCATTTTTATTTAACATAGTCCTGGAAATCCTAATCTCAGCAATCAGAAGACAAAAAGAAACAAAGGGCATCCAAATTGGCAAGGAAGAAATCAAACTTCCACTATTTGCCAATGACATGATAATATATGTAGATATGTACTTCTATACACCAACAATGAAGAAGGATAAAGAGAAATCAAGGGATCAATCTCATTTACAATTGTACCAAAATGCATAAGATACCTAGGAATAAACCTAACCAAAGTAAAAGATATGTACTCTGAAAACTATAAAACAATTTCGAAAGAAATTGAAGATGACACAAAGAAATGGAAAAACATTCCATGCTCATGGATTGGAAAAGCAAATATTGTTAAAATGTCTATATTACCCAAAGCAATCTCCACATTTAATGCAATCACTATCAAAATACCAACATCGATTTTTCGTAACAAAAAATCCCAGAATTTGTATGGAACCATAAAAGACCCCAAATAGCTAAAGCAATCTTGAAAAAGAAAAACAAAGCTGGACGCATCACAGACTTCAAGTTATATTACAAATATAGATGAGTTTGTATTCTTAGAATCTTATGTGTAGAATCACTCAGTGTTTTCTCTCTCTCTCTCTCTCTCTCCCTCCCTCCCTCCCCCCCCCCCCCGTAATCTGGCTTATTTTCAAGTAGAATAATGATTTTTAGATTGTTCCATATGGTTGCTTATTTATCCATTCACCTGTTGATAGATATTTTGACCGCTTCCATTTATGGCTCTTACTAATAAACCTGCTATGACATTTATGAAAGAAAAAACAACAAATAAGTAGTGATCAAGACAATAGGGCACCGGCACAAAAACACATAGATCAATGGAACAGAAGAGAAAACCCAGAAATGGATCCACAACTATATGGTTAACTAATCTTTGACAAAAAAGGAAAGAATACACAATGGAAAAGTCTTTTTAACAAATGGTGTTTGAAAAACTGGACAGCAGCCTGCAAAAGAATAAAACTGGACCAATTTCTTACATACAAAAGAAACTCAAAATGGATGAAAAACCTTAATGTGAGATAGGAAATCATCAAAATCCTAGAGGAGAACACAGGTAGTAACTTCCTTGACATCAGCCATAGCAACTTCTTATTAGAAATGTCTCCTTTATTAAGGGAAACAAAAGAAAAAAATAAACTATTGGGGCTTCATCAAGATAAAACCCTTCTGTAAAGGGAAGGAAATAATCAACAAAACTAAAAGGCAACTTATGGAATGGGAGAAAATACTTGCAAATGACATATCTGGTAAAAGGCTAGTATTCAAAATATATAAAGAACTTATAAAAGTCAACACCTCAAAAAACAAGCCATCCAATTAAAAAATGAACAGAAGACATGAATAAACAATTTTTCAAAAACATGAAGTTAGATGACAGACACATGAAAAGATGCTCAACATCACTATCAGGGAAATACAATTGAAGGCTGCAATGCACTATCACTTCCCACCTGTCAGAATGGCTAAAATTAACAACACAGGAAACAGGTGTTGGGGAGAATGCAGAGAAAGGGGAACCCTCTTACACTGTTGGTGGGAATGCAAACTGGTACAGCCACTCTGAAAAACAGTATGAAAGTCCCTCAAAAAGTTAAAAATAGAACCACCCTGACTCAGCAATTGCACCTCTAGGTATTTACTCAAATGTTACAAAAATTCTGATTTGAAGGGTCACATGCACCCTGATGTTTACAGCAGTATTATTAATAATAGCCAAATCATGGAAAGAGCCCAAATGTCCACTGACTGATGAATGGATAAAGAAGATGTGGTATTTATATAGAATGGAATATTATTCAACCATCAAAAAGAATTAAATCTTGACATTTGCAATGACACGTGTGGGGCTAGAGAGTGTACAGCTAAGTGAAATAAATCTGTCAGAGAAAGGCAAATACCATATGATTTCACTCATGTAGAATTTAAGAAACAAAACAGACATAAGGGAAAAAGAGTAAAAAGGTGGGGGGCAAACCAGAAAACAGACACTGAACTACAGAGAGCACAGGGATTATTATCAGAGAGGAGGTGGGTGGGGGCATGGATTAAATGGGAGATGGGGATTAAGGAATTCGCCTGTCATGATGAGCACAGGGTGATGTATGGAAGTGTTGAATTGCTATATTGCACACCTGAAATTAATATTACACTGTAGGTTAACTAACTGGAATTTACATAAAAACTTGAAGCTAAAAAGAAATTAAGATGCCCAATTTTAATATTCACTCAGCATTGTATATATAATATATACATAAAATAATATAAATATATATAACTATATATATATATAGGTCATATCAACAAAATTGTAATTTTCTAGAATTTTTAAACTCCAAAGAAATTAGAAATTATTTAGGAAATCTTTTTATTATTTATCTGTTTTATTCCACTCACATTGGAAAAGTATGACTTTTGTGATATTAATTTCTGGCACTGAGTTAAAAACTCAGGGTCTTAGCATTCAGTTTTGTCTTATTTTAATTATCTCATGATTGTTTTCTTTGAACTGTAAGAGAAAGATCAACTAGATTATTGTTTATTATCTCAACATAATTGTCAGAAACCTATCTGTTTCAGACCTCAACATACAAATTGACGTATTCACAAAAGTAAACATGGTTAAGGGAAAATTCTGGAATATGAAAAATTTATCAAGTAAATATTTAAGAAAAGTTTACCCATTATAAACATTGAGATTCATGGATTTATTAGAAATTAGAGGGGCGCCTGGGTGGCGCAGTTGGTTGAGCGTCCGGCTTCAGCCAGGTCACGATCTCGCGGTCTGTGAGTTCGAGCCCCGCGTCAGGCTCTGGGCTGATGGCTCAGAGCCTGGAGCCTGTTTCCGATTCTGTGTCTCCCTCTCTCTCTGCCCCTCCCCCGTTCATGCTCTGTCTCTCTCTGTCCCAAAAATAAATAAACGTTGGAAAAAAAAATTAAAAAAAAAAAAAGAAATTAGAGCTATATGCATACAAACGGTTTAAAATATTTTAACGAAAAGAACACAGCTGCATCAATAGATTAAAAATACAGCATCACAGCTTATAAAAAATTTCATAGTAATAAATGTAGCTAAAATAACTATTTTTCAAATAATTTAACATTTTTGTTAAATACTCTGGGAGGTTTTACAAGCAATTTTTAGAAAACAAGAAAAATAGTAGGTAGTATTGCCACATGGTACATTCAAGGAAATGATATCAGGAGACAAAATAGAAATCCCAAAAGATCATACACAGACCAAATCAAACTCATGTAACAATATTGAGACTAAAACTATTTTGTTATGTAAAATTGATAAGTTTGAAATGTATATATTAAGTATATTTTTATAGTTTGAAATTGCCTGGTTTCTGGAAGGCAGAAGTTGGAAAATTTTTGGAAGGAGGTTCGAGAGAAAGCATGAGACGAAGTAAAATTATCATTGTTTTCCAAGTCTAGCAGATGATACATTAAAAATTATGTCCAAATTAACCTTTCCAGATTTATAGTAATTACAATATGCAGATTTTCATGTTTACCTGACTAAAAGTCTAGAGGAATTTGAGATTAACACAGACTCTAATATACATTATTTTTGTCAGCTGGGAAAGATATATGGACAAAGGGAAACTAATTCATAAAAGAAAAAGACTTCTCTTTTTATATTTGTAAGTGAAATAAAGTAAATTTATGTTGTGTCAAGTCATTTTAGACAAAGTGAATTGGGAAAGAAGTGAAAGTAAATGATCACTTCACAGATGCCTGAAGTTCACATGAAGTACTAAGATTGTGTGAGAGCATACTGAAAATCACCCTGAGTTCTGTTAAATGTTTTTGCTAGCATATTAAAAATAAATAAAAACCTGTCAAGAATGTTTGTTAAGTGGAACTCTGATATTCATGATCTTCCCACTGAGTTTAAATATCACTCTCTATTTCTGAGGTGCTCAGTTATTATGTAAGAAGCACATTAATAGAAAGACATTTCTTTAACCATTCAATTTTTGTGCCTGAAATCTTACATTTAAAAAAAAATCTTAAAGATAATGTTTTAGTAGTAAACACCACAGGTTTTTTTCTAAATTAAGATAAATAAATCTAATCTAAATAAACCATGGCCATGGTGTTCTGTGTATAATAATAACATACAAAATAATGCCATGCAAATAGATAGGTTTTTGAAAGCCCATGTTTCTTACTTCCCAGACAAGAAAGATTAACATAATGTATTTCTTAAAAAAAAACTAAAAACAACCAACTAAACTGGAACTTAAAAAGAAATCCCGAATAAATCATAAATAATTACATCCATTGTTTATGGATTACCTTTATGAATTACCTTTTGCTCATCCAAATCTGAAAATGTTGAGTAACACTTGCCTAAGAATTTTATTTTTGTAAATGTTTATTTTTGAGAGCGAGAGAGAGACAGACAGACAGACAGACAGAGGAGCGCAGGCACAGAATCCAAAGCAGGCTCCAGGCTCCGAGCTATCAGCATAGAGATAGAAGTGGGGCTCAAACTCACAAACTGTGAGATCATGACCTGAGGCAGTCAGACACTTAACCAACTGAGTCACCCAGGGGCCCCTTCCCTGAGAATTTTAAAAGAAGTAGTTTCTTTAGTTTTTATTTTCGTTCTATTTAGTTAACTTACAGTGTTTCAGGTGTACAATATAGTGATCCAATGATTCCATACATTACTCAGTGTTCATCACAATAAGTGCCCTCCTTAATCCCTATTACGCTTTATCCCATCTGTCCACCTAACTTCCCTCTAGTAACCACCAAAGTGTTCTTTGGAGGTTACAACTCTGTTTTTGATTTGTTTCTTTCTCTCTCTTTTTTCCCTTTGCTCATTAGTTTTGTTTCTTAAATTCCACATATGAGTGAAAGCCCATGGTATTTGTCTTTCTCTGATTTATTTCGCTTAGCATTATACTCTCTAGCTCCATCCATGTCATTGCAAATGGCAAGGCTTCATTCTTTTATATGGCCAAATAATATTCTGTGTGTGTGTGTGTGTGTGTGTGTGTGTGTGTGTACATACCTAATTATACACATACACACACTCCTTCCTTATCCATTCATCAGCTGATGTATACTGGGGCTGCTTCCATATCTCGGCTATTGTATACAATCTGCTATAAATATAGGGGTGAATGTATCCCTTTGAATTAGTGTTTTTGCATTCTTTAGGAAAATACCCAGTAGTGTGATTACTGGATCATAAGTAGTTCTATTTTTAACTATTTGAGAAACCTCCATACTGTTTTCCAGAGTGGCTGCATCAATTTGTATTTCTACTAACAGTGCAAGAGGGTTTCCCTTTCTCCACATCCTCGCCAATACTTGTCGTTGCTTGTGTTGTTGATTTTACGCATTTTGACAGGTATGAGGTGATATCTCATTGTAGTTTTGATTTACATTTTCCTGATGGCTAGTGATGATGAACATCTTTTCATGTGTCTTTTGGTCATCTGTATATTTTCTTTGGAGAAATGTCTGTTCATATCCTCTGCCCATTTTTAATTGGATTATTTGGTTTTGGGGTGTTGACTTGTATAAATTTTTTATATATTTTGGATACTAACTCTTTATTGGATATGTCATTTGCAAATATCTTCTCCCATTCCATAGATTGCCCTTTAGTTTTGTTGGTTGTTTCCTTTGCTATGCAAAAGGTGTTTTTGTTTGTTTGTTTGTTTGTTTGTTTGTTTTCCTTTTTTTTTCCTGATATAGTCCCAAGAGCTTATATTTGCTTTTGTTTCCCTGGCCTCAGGAGACATATCTACAAAAAAGTTACTTTGGCTGATGTCAAGGAAATTACTGCCTGTGTTCTCTTCTAAGATTTTATGGTTTATTTGTTTATGGTTTCAGGTCTCACATTTAGGTCTTTCATCCATTTTGAGTGTACTTTTGCCTATGGTATAAGAAAGTGTCCCAGTTTCTTTCTCTTTTTAGGCTGCTGTCCAGTTTTCCGATCACCATTTATTGAAGAGATTGTCTTTTTTCCGGTTAGATATTCTTTCCTGCTTTGCCAAAGAATAATTGACCATATAGATTTGGGTTCATTTCTGAGTCTTCTCTTCTGTTCCATCGTTTTTGTGCAAGTTCCATACTCTCTTCATGACTATAGTTTTGTAATATAACTTGAAGTCTGGAATTGTGATGTCTCCAGCTTTGCTTTTCATTTTCAAGATTGCTTTGGCTATTCAGGGTCTTTTGTGGTCCCATACAAATTTTAGGATTCTTTGTTCTAGTTCTGTGAAAAAGGATGTTCATATTTTGTTAGGGATTGCAGTACATGTGTAGGTTGCTTTGGGTAGTATAAACGTTTTGACAATATTTGTTCTCCCAGTCCATGATCATGGAATGTTTTTCTACTTTTTTGTGTCTTTAATTACTTTCATCAATGTTTTCTAGTTTTCAGAGTATACCTCTTTCACCTCTTTGGTTAGGTTTATTCTGTGTATCTTATTTTTGGTACAATTGTAAGTGGGATTTTTTCTTAATTTAACAGAACTAACTTTGAAGCTAGTCACAGGATTCTTTGTTTACAAAAATCTAATTTGACCTAAAAGCGTTTGTTCAGTCAATGATTTCAGCAATATTTTACTGGTTTATATTGCAGAAAAATTATTTTATGACAGTGTTTTTGAAATTTTTACATTAAACTTTAAAATCGCTTCAGTATTTCTAAGTATTGGATATTGAATACTCTGAATTTCAAAGAATTCTTTTGTTATTTCTCTTGATTGTTCATCTGGAGTTTCTTACTCTTTCTTGTCATTCACGACATGGCTGTTTTTGAAGATACAAACCTTTCTTTAGATAGAAAAATGTAGTTTTCCTAAGAAAAATTATAGGTTTATCATATTTCAGACTCAATTTTAACATTATAAAATTTAAACTGGTTGGATCTTGATCTCATTCTTTTTTACTGAAATATTTGGTTTATAACATTAAGGTAAAACACAGTTGTGTTATTCTACACAATAAGTTTAAATTCGTAATTGATTACACCCCAAATTTAAACTGCTAAATAATATTTACTATTTCTTTGTGTTTCTAATTTATTTCAAAGTCATTTAAAGTAATTTACTTCTGTATGTGGCTATCTCTCCACCTTGATATAAAGTTGAGTTTCTTTACTTACTTTTCTCAATTTTTTTTTTTTTTTTTTGGTGAAGGGGGCTTTTGTAAATTAAAATTTTCTTTGTGAATATGTAAAATATTTATATATTTTCTAAACCAAAACTACAGTAACAGGGTGTGTTTCAAAAAGGTACCCTTCCATCATTGCCTCTTCACCCTGTTCCTTTTCTTATCCATAGATAACAATTGTTATTAAATTATAAGTTCAGTGAAAGGTTTTTCTTTATCTCTTAGTTTCAATTTACTTATGTTTTTCTTGGGATTTTACAGAGGAATAAATTTAATATTAGCCTGAGTTGGTGAAGAAATTGTTAGGACTAAACAAACCCCTTGTACTGAAGTTGAAAGTTTTCAGATGAAATGGTTTCCATATAGGCCAGTGTTTTTCTTTTTTTCTCCTCTCCCTGCTTGTCCATCAGGCCTTTCTAGATTAGATGAGTGGTTTTTTGCTTCTATTCTTCTTCATATATATTAGCTTTTGCTACTGGAAGGTGTTCACTTCATTTCTATTAGGGACAGAAATCCTTTCAACAGGAAACATGACTGAGAATAGCTGTGTGATTCCATTTACCATGTGAGTATAACCCCAGAAGCTAGACTTCACCTTGCTATTCTCACCATTGGTCATGATGGTACCTTGATCAACAAATTTCTCTTAGTTTGTGTATTAGAGTCCTCCAGAGAAATAAAGCCATAGTGGATTTATATAAAGAGATTGTAATAATTTAGCTCATGCTTTTATGGAGCCTGAGAAGTCCTATGACCTGTTATCTGCAAGATGGAAACCCCACAAAGCCATTGGTGTAATCCCAGTCCTATTCTCGAGGCCTAAAAACCAGGGGAGCTGATGGTGCAAATCTCAGTTCAAGGGCAGGAGACTGATATCCTGTCTCGGGAAGGCATGAAGGAAGCAAAAAGGGGTGAATTCCTCCTTCATAAACCTTTTTGTTCTATTGGAGCCCTCACAGATTGGATGATACTCACCCACATTAGGGAAGACTATCTATTTTAATGAGTCTACTCATTCAAATGGTAATCTTACTCAGAAATACTCAAAGTCACAACCCAGAATATTGTTTAATCTGGACATCCATTTCCCTTGTCAAAGTTGACACATAAAATTAACCATCACAATTTATCTGCTTCCTCACTCTAGACTCAGCTTTATAAATGCAGGGGCCATGTTTAATGTCTTCCTCATTCTGTTCCTTTTGTCATACAACGAGCTCCTTCACACTGAAATTCAAATACTTTCTTGGGAGTAAGCAGCTAATATTAAATATACAAACTCCTTATGAAGAAGTATGAAGATATAGGAGATGAACAATATAGCAAAAATATGATTTTTATGTTACTCTTATATGCATCATTTTACCTTAAGTATACATACCTGAGGCATACCATATCCCTATACTTTTGGCAACAATCACACTTTCATAAAACTTACTCATTTCTTTTCTAAAAATCTATTTCTTTCCCAGTTTTTGAAATTTTACTTATTAGAGTCATGAGTTTCTCAAGTTACAGAGTATCCCACATCCAGTTATTTACCAAGTGATACTGATTCTATTTTCAGATTATCTCTTCAATCATTTTTTTTTCTTTATGTATGCCTGTTTCCCCTGACTTAGTTTGGATATCAATTCTCTTTCCAAATCTTTTGTCCAATCTCCCTGTAGTGGCCTGTTTTGTTCTTCCATACACCATAATGAAGCTTGGATTTCTATGTATAAAATATATCTTTCATATCACTCTTTGGTTAAAAAAAGTATGCTTTTTAACACATAGGATTATGTCTAATATCTTTAAATTGGAAGTTAAATCTTTCAGATTTTGTCCCTATCTACTTGTTCAGTTATTTTCTATTTTGTAACCTATGTTCTAAGCTTTGTAAATCTCTATTAATTTCCTCTATGTATGATGATCTTACCTGATTCTTTGCCTTTAAGTCTATACTTTCTTCTGTTTGAAAAACTCTATCTTGCTCTCTGCCTAAAAGATATCTACTTATTTTTCAAGAGCACAGATAAATTATTATATTCTACTTTGATGATGTCAGATCCTACAGAGAATTAGTTGCCTCATTTTCTCTAACAATGATATAAACAGGAATGATTAGATTTTTATGTGACATTTTCTTTCCATCGTGTTTTTATCAAATTCTTAAAACCACTCTTTTTCAGGTGGTAAAGCTGAGGTTCAGAACCATTACTTAATTCAGCCAAGAGAATATAAGCTCAGTCCCTACTACTTAATGAACCCTTTAAAGAGCCCCTCAATGAGTGCATTTGTAAATAATTCTTCATATTTAGATACACATTGATTCTCACCATACTGTTCATTTAACTCTCTTGCTTCTCATCTATTTGCTTATCTCCCTGAGAAGACCTTCATCCTCATTATTTTTTTTTTTACTTTATTTCCACTCTAATTTCTCTGAGATAACCTGAAAAGGAACAGACCTTCTCCTTTTATCTATTTATTACTCTTAAGCATATCCAGCATGAGTTCTTTGTGTCCATAAGCAGTATATGTTTCCCAGTCTGTAGTTGTCATTAATTACCCTGTCCAATTCTTGGTCTTCTATTTTCCACCTACTCTTGGCTTCCAGGATCTGAGTTCTGATCTCTTGCTTGAGTTAGAGTTACATCCCTTCTGTCTCTCTTGATTTCTTATTTACTTTATATTAGTAAGTGTATAGGCTACATACATATGGATAAGGATGTAGTAAAAATGAGACCTAGACATCCTGGGTGACTCGGTTAAGCTTCTGACTTTGGCTCAGGTTATGATCTCGCAGTTCATGAGTTCAAACCCTACTTTAGGCTCTCTGATGTTAGCACAGAGCCAAATGAACCCACTTTGGATCCTTTTCCCCCTCTCTCACTGTCCCTTCCCCGCTTGCATGCATGTGCACTCTCTTTCTCTCTCTCTCAAAAATAAATAAACATTTTTAAAAATATCATTCAGTAACCAAGATCCTTTATAAATCTGCCCATACTCCAAGGTATTGTCCTGATCTGCACGGTCCAAGACAAAGGACTACCAGGTCTGTGTTCTAACATTTTTTTCCAGGGGAAATAGTGCAATCCAATGATACATCAAAAGTTGCACATAACACCTCTGTTCATATGCCATTAGTGTGGACACAGTCATATGACCATATCAAACTGAAAGAGAGGTTGTAAAATACAGTCACCAGGTAGAGCATCTGAAGGAGGAAAAGAGAATAGAAACTTAAAATTGGTTACTAGTGTGCACTACATTTATCTATTATTTATTCTGAAACCGTGCTAATTTAACATATATATACGTTTATTTCATAGAAAATTCTACACTTGAACTAGAAAGTCCTCAGTTTGAATCCTAGCACAACCATGAAACTCTTTGTACTTTGGAAATGACATTTTCTGCGCTATATTTTTTATGACTGAAACTAGTTTGTAGAAATGTTATCCAGATACATTAAGTTAATCTTAATTTATTACCCACTGCATACTTCAGAAACATCATGCATGGTGACCAGAGAAACTACCCTTAACGTTATGTTCATTCATTTTCCCAACAACTCATTTCTATTAAAGAGACTATCCTTTATCGTTAAAAGGGAAAGTGATTGAAAATAATGAGATATTTTCTTACTAAAAAGAAGAGAGAATGAATATTGCAATAATGTTTAAAGAAAAAAATCCAAAATTACCGCTATTCACATGACCATATAATCTCTTCCATAGACTTGTTCTGTGATCTTGAGCTGTTTTGTCTGTCCTCTCTTGGCCTCAGTTTTCTTATTTACGAAAACTTGATGATCTCCAAGATTCTTTCCTTTACTAATGTTGCTGATTCTCTTTAGTTAAAAATATGTATTTATTAAACATTTTATTTATATGTGTAAGAGACTATATGGCATTTTTATTGCAAGGCAGTTTGATGATGATGATGAACTGTTGAATAAAACAGACCTATATTCCTCTGCTGAGAAGCTTACATTCTAATAAGATTGGTAATAAAAATTAAGGGAAAATAATGATGGGGTAATTACTATCAGAAGACATGAAAGCCAGGCTTAGAAGAAAGAAAATGGATATATTTTTACAAATCTATGGTTTTCAGTAACATAAACTGTTATATATGTAGTTTCTCATATAGTTATATATAGTTATGTATATAGTTTATTAGGTATATATTACCTTGGGATAATGTATAATTAAAACACAGCTTACATGTATCCCTAATGAATTTACTCAGCCTACTTTATCCCACTTCTACTCCTTCACCTACCTAAAAAACACATTACATAATTTATGTGGAGTAGTATAGAACTCAAACATAATCTCCTGCATCTTCTTACTCTAGATGACATTCTATAAAAGTGCGCAATGACACCCAGACAGATATTACATTTAAGTTTATTTTTTTAAATTTTTTTTCTTTTTTTTACATTTAAGTTTATTAATGATGATATTAAGCAGTCTTTTGATTCTGAATGATACTAGAAATAAAATAATTATTCTCTATTTAGGCTACATTCTGCCTATAAAAATATTTCATCTATGAAAACACTTTGCCTCTGTAGCATAATTGGAGGATACTAGTCATGTGTGTCAGTAAAAAGGTCATAGCACAATAAATTTTAAATACACATGTTAAGTATAATTTGACACGGTTCAATATCTTAAAATATGCATTTTGTTATATCTTTATTCCAAGGCACATCTCCAGCTTTGAATTACTAACTGAATAAGTGAAAAATTATTAACTACCATGTAGTCCTTTTCAATTAATCCACATTAACTTTCTAACCTTAATGTCCATTGAGAGGTACCCAGGTATACTTTTTCTGTTTGTCACTTAATCTTAGTATCTCATCTCTGAATTTGCTTATCATAATCACAAAAACTAATCTTTATGGAACTCCATGTGTGTGTGTGCTAGCTACAGTGATAAATTATTTTTTAATCCTCATCTAACTCGATGAACTAGGTTGTTGTATTATAGTCACTTAGTTATGACCAGAAAGTTAACCCAAATTAATGGTTATCATTATACAGAATAACTATTTCTAAGTCTATTTGACAATGCTAAAATGCAAGGTTTCTCTAAGAAGCATAGTGCTAACATTATTCTGTTTTTTTTCTAAGTATAGAGGACCTTCTGCTAATTCAACAAGGCTGTTATATATTGCCTTTCCCCCAATTCTGTTATATTCATGTATATATGAATATACACATAAAAGCATTCATTTAAAGTCAGTATACTACATCTATTACTTACATATAGAATATTTTCTAGTGATAAGTCCCAAGAAATTCTTAAGCACCCAAATAGCTTAGAGTTAAGACCACCAGCTTTTAGCAGTAAAACACAAGTTGAGTGAATTCTGCCCAGTTTTATTTTTGGTTACTTTCTTCTTTTAAATGTTGACTTGTGTTATCTGTGTAGATATTCATTGTAGATTATTGGGAAAGTACAGAAAACTATTAGTTAAGACGTGGTCAATGCTCTTGGAGAACTGATAGTGGTGTCTTAAACAATGTAATAATCATACTCGTCTTTTCTAAAAATTCTGAAATGCCAGATGAGTTGGAGGGAAAGAGGTATCTTCTATACTGTTAGGCTACCATCCCCTAGGTTGTTGCTGTCACCATGTCTCATCTAAATAAGACTGAATGTCAGAAAATATACTTGAATGGGTAGCATTTTCTTTTCAGGAATTATTAGACAGTGACATTCACCATCTGCTGCTATCTTACTGGACACAACATGGCAATTTTGAACTTACCAGAGTCTTGCTAATGTGGTCTTTAAGTAGATGGTCATGCATCCAGCTAAAATTATCAATGTTCTAGTATTAAAAAAAGGAGAGTGGGTATTGGGACCAGTAACCACCAAAGAAAAGTATCTCTCTGAGATTTTTAATGTTAATTTTGGATTAGTGTGATTAATGATGAAATAAATGTATGGAACATTAATTATTCCACAGTGTGGAGGTTTTAAGCTAGATCCCCGAAATGCAAATTCTGGGTCAAAATATGGCAAACAAACCAAAAAAGTTAAAATCATGCCTAAATATGTCTCATAAAGATAGTACTAGTTTATGCTTAAACATAATTTATGCTTGAAAACTATGATATATTCCAGGATTTATTTATAACTTTGCAAATGTGATAGACAAAATACTTTAAAACTGCACATTAGTTTCACTTTTAAGCATGATATATTTCTAAGTGAATTGGCCAATTTTGTTTGCTCTACACATTGTCTCCTTATGCATCTTCTTATTTTATGTAGAATCTAATGTTTCTTACTTATGGAAACTTCATATATATCGCGGATAGTAACACTTCACTAATAATGTTATTTTTAAATATTTTCCTAGTTTGATCTTTACTTCTTGTTTATTAACTTACTGCTTTTCTATGTTTTAGAACTTTAAAAGCTATATGTTTTCAGTACTCAAATCCATCAATAATATTTTTCAAGTGTCTTATCCTCAGTTATATTGAGATGTAATTGACATATCACCACATAAGTAAAGTATACAGCATAATGATTTCACTTACTATTTCACATACCATGAAATGATTACTACAGTAAGTTAACTCTGATCACCTCATATAGATACAGGGAAAAAAAAAGAAAATACATTTATTTTTCCTGGTGATGAGAACGTTGAGGATTTACTCTCAACAACTTTTATATATGCCGAACAACTTTTACATATGCCAAACAGCAGTGTTAACTATAGTCATCATGTTGTACATTACATCCCTAGTACTTGTAACTGAAAATTTGACCACCTTCCTCCATTTCCCCCTTCCCCACCCCTATTTCTGGTAATCACAGATCTGATGTTTTCTATGAATTTGTTATCTGTTTATTTATTTGTTTATTTTAAAATTTCTAACACAGAAGTGAGAGCATACAGTATTGGTCCCATCCTCCCTCCCTCCCTCCCTCTCTCTCTCTCTCTCTCTCTCTCTCTCTTTCTTTCTTTTCTAGAAGTTTGTACCTCTTAGTCCCCTTCACATATTTTGCTCACCTTCAGCATCTCCCAGCTGTGGTAACCAACCAACACTTTGTTCTCTATAAGTTTGCTTTATTTTGTTTGTTTGTCTTGTTTAGATTCCACATATAAGTATTTGTCTTTTTCAGATTTATTTCATTTAGCATAATACTCTGTAAGTCCATCCATGATGTCACAAATGGCAACATTTCTTTCTTCTTTAATGCTGAGTAATATTCTGAGGCACAGGAATCCCTTGAAGATGCTACAAGTTCAGTTCCAGACCACAGCAATAAAGTGATCTTTACAACAAATAATTTTTCTGGTTCCCAATACATATATGAAAGTTCTGTTTCTACTGTAGACTAGTAAGTGTGCAATATCATTATGTCAAAAAAAAATGTACATACCTTAATGAAAAAATACTTAATTCCTAAAAAATGCTAACCATCATCTGAACTTTCAGTAAATCATAATCATTGATCATAGATCACCATTACAAATATAATAACAATGAAAAAGTTTGAAATATTACAAGAATTATCAAAATATGACAGACATGGAGTGAGCAAATGCTGAGAGCAAAATGGGACTGATAGACTTGCTTGAGAGTTGCCATAAATCTTCAATTCGTAGAGAAGGCAGTATCTACAAAGTGCAATAAAGTGAGTATAATAAAATGAAGTATGTCCAGTGAAGGAATGCATATATACATACATAAATACATACATACATACATCATCTTTATTCACTTATCAATGGACACTTAGGTTACTTTTATGTCTTAGCTATTGTAAATAATGCTGCAATATATATATATATATATATATATCTTTGAATTGATATTTTTGTTTTCTTCAGATAAATACCCAAAAGTAGAATTGCTTGAACATATGATAGTTGGCTCAGGTCATTTGATGGCTTGTAAGTTCGAGCCCCACATTGGGCTCTGTGCTGAGAGCTCACAGCCAGGAGCCTCTTTCAGATTCTGTGTCTCCCTCACTCTCGGCCCCTCCCCCACTCACTCTCTCGTCTCTCTTTGTCTCTCTCTCAAATTTACTTTATTAATAAAATTTAAAAATTTTGATTCACTAAAACAGCAGACCTTTGGAAATCTCTATTTACAAGTCATAGAGAGAAGAATCGAAATCCGATACAGTGTCTTAGCACAGGCTGCTATAACAAAATGCCATGGGCTAGGTGTCCTAAATAGCAGACATTTGTTTCTTACAGTTCTGGATGTAAGTCTGACCTGAGATCAGAATGCCAACATCATTAAATTATGGTGAAGTCATCTGTCTTGCAGATGACTGCTTTCTTGGTGTATCCTCAAATGGTGTGGAAATAGAAGAGAGAAGAAAGAAAGCAGGTTATCTGGTCTATTCTTATTAGGGCACTAATCTCATCCTGAGGACTGTATCCTCATGACCTCATCTAAACCTTATTACCTTCCAAAGGTCCCACCTCCAAATACTATCACATTGGGAGTTAAGACTTCACCATGTGAATTTTCGGGAAACACACTCAGTCATTAACTACCAGAAAATGTAGTCAAAATATAATTCTTCCAAAGATTACATATCAGTTACTATGGCTAAAAATGTAAATGGCCTCAAGCCCAGGACCTGGACATGTTAGATTGCCAGGGTTTGAGCCCAGGCTGAGGGTGGCCGGATACCTCAGGCCCGGGGAGTTCTGGATCAGTGCCTGCGGGGCTGGCTGTAAGTACACCCAGCCGAGGGGGTCACCGAGATCCAGGAGGTTCAGGGAGCATTAGTGATCTATGTGTGTTTTTGCAAGGCACCTAATAAAAAACTTCTTCACAAAATGGTTAATATGATTAAGTGAAACAGAAAATGGCAAGCACGTGTCTGTATTAGAGCTCCTTGGCAACATTCTTATCATCCCTCAAGCCACCCTTGGTGGGAGAATAAAAGGCAGAAACATGCAGTATCACTCTAACTCTGGAAAAGCAGAAGGGTTAAAACTTTATCCGCAATTTGTGACTCTGTGTGAGAAGGAATTAGCTGCTAACAGCAAGACAGCTGAAGCCACGGTTGTGGCAGAACAGGATACTTACCCGAACAAACAGGAGTTCTAAAGCTGGACACCAGTGGACCATATACACACCTAGTTTAGTTTTGAAAAATTAAGTTAGCTTCTGCAATTGTTTTGTGGTATAAAATGATCTCAACTCTAATTATTTTCTTCGCCTTCTTTTTTTTTAATGTTTATTTTTGAGAGAGTGAGAGAGAGTGTGAGAAGGGGAGGGGCAGAGAGCGAGGGAGACACAGAATCTGAAGCAGGCTCCAGGCTCTGAGCTGTCAGCACAGAGCCCGACGCGGGGCTCAAACTCAGAAACCGCGAGATCATGACCTGAGCTGAAGTCAGACGTTTAACCCACTAAGTGACCCAAGTGCTCCATTCTTCCTCTTCTTGAATATGCTAACCTGCAGCAATTTTAGATAAGAAAATCCTGGGTCCCATCCATAACTCTGTAACCTGCTAATTGGATGACCTTGTCAAGTCGCAAAACACTGTGTTAGTTAGACATGAGCAAGGAAGGATAAAGCAGGTTCTGGCCACACCTTTGGAGCCACCCTGAAAGTTAACGGTCACACTTTCAGAGCTACCTCTAAGGGCTAACAGAACAGGAAAGGCCTTGCCACAGAGCTGGCTCAAAAGCCACAAGGGGACTTATAAGAGATGAGCATGTGCTCAAAATGTGCACCTTGCCCTTAAGTACTTTTAAGGTCACAACAAAAGCTCATAAGACACTCATAAATACACAATACATAAATAAATGCAAATAGAATGCATCATGGGTAGGTGCATGCTGAGAAGCCATAATGTCATATAACCACCAGGTGTCAATCAAAAATATCAATAAAGCCAAATTCACATGTACACAAAACAAGCTTAAAAGGTTGTAGGTAGAGCTTCTTGGAGCCATTGCCATCCTTCTTCTTCTGGCAGTGGTCTGCTTTTACTCTTGCAAGTGTATTCTACTTACCTACTTGATAAACTCTATCTCCCCATTCTGATCTGGGGTCTCCAATTCTTTGGTACATCTGGGACAAGAACTGAGTGACCCAATGACAGCTGGATCTCAGTCACCTTTCATCCTGCTTTCTCTACACTTTCATTTGATAATTTGAACACTGCTTTCTATTCACTTTACACTCATTGAGGGAATATTCTTAGGTGTATTTAAGTATTTTGCAGTGAATAATTTTGTTCAGTCAAGAAAAAATATATTTCTTAGACCCTCAAGTGTGTTTAGTATATAATAAAAATAACTATTTGCCTTAAAATTAGGTAAAATCCTGCACAAACTGAAAAAAAAAAATTCAACGGCCTTTGTTCTCACAAAATGCACAGACAATACTTTAGGTCTTGTGTAATACTGTAGAAGCATCTTTATTACTGCCTAAGTGATTTACAGTCTTGTGATATAACCACCACTGCTTCAGTAAACAAAAGAAAGCCATTTCAAATTCAATTATTAAAATGCTAACATTAGTTTGGGATGGAACCAAACAGAAAATCATTTGTGTCCATGGCTTAAAAGTAACATTATCCACAGTATGAAGTAACTTGAAACCAATATGGAGCCAAATGTAATGAAATTGAATAACTTTATTTTTCTTGATGGGTTCCAAGAGTTATATTTTACCAAATTCAAAACTAAACTAGTCCCACCTGAGACTTTTCCAGGAAGTCTCCCCTTATAAGCTCTTATTTTGGATAGAAATAGAAGGGTGAACTATTCATTTCTACAGTTAATGAGTAAATGTTGTTGAGCGCCTCCTATGTACTATTCCAAACACATGTGTAGCTTGTCTTATACACAGTTCTTTCTCTTCTATCTTCTCCTCCTCTTCCTTTTATACAGTGAATTCAGTGTGCTTTAGTCTTTCATTTCTTAATTTCTTTCTCCCCATTACTGCACTCTTGGTATCCCTTTCAACACCAAGTTCAAAGACAACAAAAAAAGTTCCACCGGTGTGTACTGCCTATATAGAAAAGAAAAAGTAGAGTAAAATAATTTTCCATTAAAAGTGATTCAACTAATAACTCATTTTCCATTAAAGAGGACCCAAGCAGGTCTAAAGTCTGAGGTCTACTTGTCATCTGTTTTTCTATCTATAGTTGATTTGTAGGGAAATGTTTTCTAGCCCAAGACTTGTCTACACATTGAGAACTCCTCAATTAAGTCATTAGTCTACATTTTCCCCTGACATTTACATTTAAATATCTAACTACCTACCTAGTGTATCTATATGGATTCTAACAGATACCTCAAGTCTGCATGTCTGAAAGTTCAGTTTTTGGTATTCATACCTCTCCCCACAATAGAAACAAACAGTGTGCCCCTCCCATGGTGATTCCTATCCCCTTCATGGAATTCCAACTTCATCATTCTAAGTGAACAGGTAAAAGTCTTAAAGTCATTCTTGACTTTTCTTTATCTCTCACATATAATCCATGAGCAGATCGTGTTAGCTCTCCCTTCAAAATGAATCCAGACCCCCGCTTCTGACAATGACTGAGATAAGGTGGTCTAGTCCTATACCAGTATGTAAAGCATTGGAAAAGTGAACAAAATATGACATAACTATTTTCAGATATCAGAAAATAGGAATTATAGGAATGTATCCCTTATTGAAAAAGAAAAATGTATGAGACTTATGTTTGCTCAGGATGTTGGCCTAGAAGGGATTTCTATACAATATGGCAACAGAAAATATAAGCGGAACATATGAGTCTTACTGAGATGTGAAAACAAAGATAGGCTATTGGGGAGGCTGAGGAAGCTGAAATTATCAGTAAGATGTACTGGATAAGAGAAAGCTATTTAGGAAAAATTCTCCATACATCTGCGGAAGAGTACCTGGAGTCTTTGGCTGTATATGTATATAATATACAAGTACAGAAAAACATCAAATACTGGGGAAATGTAATCTCAAAAACCTACAGAACTCAAACAGAACAGGGCGATGTTAGACTTCATGAGCCAGAGTGGGGAGACCTCACTGAATATTCAGGGCAGTCAGTTGAGACCTAGAAAATTCCTGCTTTATATAGACAGCTAAATCTAGATACTCCACAATATATCATTCACAATAGCTAGCATTCAGTAAAAATTGCTAGCGATATAAAAAGCAGAATACTATGGACAAAATATGTAAAATAGCTAAAGGTTAATGAAGTGAGGAAAACTTGATTGAACATGCTGGCTGCATGAAGTTGACGAAAACTGAAAATACCTGAATGCTACAAAAGTTAGAGTGCTATTTATATAGGTTTCTCTACCTTAATGTGGGAGGTAGGGTGGGGAGCAATGGGTAAACTTTTTTCTTCTTTTTAGTTAAATAAGTTGAGGGAAAAATCACCACTTAACAATCTCCAAAAACTTAAGAGATAGAAGCATTACGAATCAAAGCCTACTAATATTACAAAGAAGGAAGACAACAATGTTTCCTATAGTCTGGCCAAAGGGACCTAACCTGAGTCTGAACCAGTCTATGGATCGAACTTCAAATTTTCAGGAAATACAGGGACAAAGGAACATAATAAACTTTACCATAAGTGTGCAATTAGCAAAGATCAGACCTTGGGAAATTGTACAAGGCAAGATCCCTTAACCCACAAGCTGTAAGTAAACAAAAGGGATGGAGGAGGAATCTAGAGATTATAGGAAACTTAAAAGATAAATTTTAAAATGTCTTAATATAAGACTAGAGTTGTGATATAATAAAAGAATATTCATTTGGTCTTTGCCCTGTTTCCTGGCACAGAGCTTTTAAGACCCTTGATGGGGCACCTGGGTGGCGCAGTCGGTTAAGTGTCGACTTCAGCCAGGTCACAATCTCGCGGTCCATGAGTTCGAGCCCCGCGTCAGGCTCTGGGCTGATGGCTCGGAGCCTGGAGCCTGTTTCCGATTCTGTGTCTCCCTCTCTCTCTCTGCCCCTCCCCCGTTCATGCTCTGTCTCTCTCTGTCCCAAAAATAAATAAAAAACGTTGAAAAAAAAAATTTTAAGACCCTTGAAATCTCCTGAGTGCTGGAAGGGTCTTTAGTATGTTACTGAGAAGATTCTTAGCTGAGAGGTCTATAGACAACTTTAGGACGGGGGCTGGTCACCAGAGGAACCAGCCATGTAATCACCAGTGGATTGGAACTTTCGGCTCCACACCCCACCCCAACACACATTCCTCCACGGAAGACCGAAAAATGCTAGCAACTGATTTAATCACTAATGGCCAGTGATTTAGGCAATCATGCTTAAACCCTAAATTCTGTGGTTTGGAGAGTTTCTAGGTTGGTGAACATATACACATATGAGGAAACTGACATATCCCAAACTCCAAGGGGATCGAAGCTGCTATGCTTGAGAGACTCCCAGACCTTACACACTTTATGTCTTCATCTGGCTCTTTATCTTTATCATTCATATAAACAAGTAATAGTAAATTTAAAAAAAACCCATAGGACTCAAATATTTTTTAGATCTTAAGTTTATAGGTATTTTATTTGTTTGCAAAATAGACTTTAGTTTTTCTCATAATTACCTTCAATGTTAGTATCCTCCAAATTGTTTTCATAATAAATAAGACCGTCAGACTTATTCACAAAAAATAAGACTATTAACAGCTTTTAGTTCAAAGACTTCCAGGCATACTTTGTCAAAACATTTTTAAGATGGAGCAGGAACATGGCTGTAAGCTAACACATGCCATCAGGAATATCCACACTATTTAAAAATGCCATGAGGCACCAACATAGTTGTGTTGAATGGATACTGAGTAATTGATTGAATGGTGCCGTGTAAGCTTAGCAGAAGAACTGTGCAAAAGCCATAGAATCAACTCTTGTTCCTATACATACTTTCTGACCAAATTGGAATCAATTATATGTGGAATTGGCTGCCACCCATAGTCTTTCCTTCCCTGTGCTCTTTTCTCATAGTTATATTCTCCTCGCATGCACTTGAATTTATCACTACATAAATCTAATTTTGGTTTATGTGTGTATTCAACACGTACTTATGAATGCTTAATAGATAAGAACCATCGCATAGTTGCCTCTGTGCTCCTGGAGACTCGCACATGAAATGAACTCATAAAAACTTCATGGAATGAACAAATCATAGGACTTCACAGGTAACTTGGCGCAGTGTAAAAAGGGCCTTCCTTCCCTGATCTACTGGTTGATGGTAGAATTTCGATGTGCTCTTTAAGCTTTTATTCTAACACCTAGACATCTGTTGAAATATAAAGACATTTATATATGTTAATCTGAAGTAGGACAAACAAAGCTAGAAACAGAATATATTAATTAAAATTTTGTATGGAGATTGTAGAGTCCCGTGCAGTTCTAAGAAAGAATATAGAAAGATCCCAAGTCCAGTTTACCTAGTCTCCCCCGATGGTAACCTCTTCTAAAACTGTAACATGGTTTTTCTGTTGGTGTTTCACTGGAATAGTGCAGGTATTGACAGAAAGATGTTTCTGCTGTTAGGCTATCTTGATCTGGTCTTTTGCTAGAGAAAACAGGCTTTTCTTGGAGCTTTATTGATCTGTGTGTGTCCAGTTTGGCAGTTCCTGCAGTCCTCATCTGGGGTATATGGAGTAAGAAGGAGACACAGGGGACTCACTGCTACATGTGCCTCATGCCCTGTCTCTAGGCAGTCTGCCCACTTCTTTCCACCTTTTAGAATTTACCTGTGCTTGTTTGTTCTGTTATGTCTGGGGTAATTATGACTGGAAGGAATGGAGTTATTGCATATTGGTGAACCAGAATATGCTTTTATTTTATTTCATTTTTTAATGTCCTATTTATTTTTGAGAGAGAGAGAGCATGAGCAGGGGAGGGGCAGGGAGAGGGGGACAGAGGATCCAAAGTGGGCCCTGTGCTGACAGCAGCGAGCCCAATGCAGGGCTCAAACTCACGAACTGCAAGACCATGACCTGAGCTGAAGTCAGGCATTCAACCAAGAAAACCACCCAGGGGCCCCTTTATTTCATGTTTTTATTTATGAAAATGAGAGAGCGCAAGCAGGGAAGGGGCAGAGAGAGAGGGAGACAGAGAATCCGAAGCAGGCTCTGTGCTGTCAGCAGAGAACTCAACATGGGGCTCGAACTCATGAAACATGAGATGATGACCTCAGCTGAAGTCTGATGCCTAATTGACTGAGCCACCCAGATGCCCTGGACATATTTTTAATATGTGTCAGTAAAATGGGTTTTGTAACCTATGGGAATGAAAAAGCTACAGATGGGATTAACCTGGGTTTGAGGAAAGAGAACATGTAGGCTATGCACCTATGAGTGTAGAAGAGGGATTGCTTATGGGAAGCATACAGTATGTGGAATAAAGAAAAACAAAAGAAAAATTTGGATCACCATGCACCTTTTACCTGAGGGATAGGCACAAGATGCTAATATTTCTGAACACTCAGAGGTTCTTGGGAGCACTGAATATACAGACAGTAATTAAGAGACCTACTATAGGGGCATAATTTAATCCAAATGAACTGAAGAAACATCATATCTTTCTTCAAAATAGAAGTGAGATTATAATTTGGGTATCTATAAAAAACACTTAGCATTAAATGTATTTGTAGAATATAATGTGGAAAAGGAAGGGAGAAAAAGAAAGAAACATTTGTTAGAAATTTCTAAGTATTGAGTCCTGATATAAATAGGTTCTTGTCATTTTGAGAATACTGCATTGATATTTACTAAAAGCTTTTCTTAATCCTTTTTTGTTTGTTTGTTTTTGTAAAAAGTTACACTCAGCGTCCTTTTATTTAGGCATGCTGAGGCAATATAGCTCATTGCCTTGCCTACCAAAATATGCCTTCAATGACCTGAAAAATGATATCAATATTAACTGACACATCTTAAAAACTTGAAAGAGACATTGCCATTCATAACACACAGCACTGTAATACTTTATTTATTTATTTCTAGAGAAAGAGAGAGAGCGTGCGAGGCAGGGAGGAGCAGGAGAGGGAGAAAGAGAGAATCTTAAGCAGTTTCCACACCCAGTGGGAGCCTGATCTCAGGACCCTGGGATCATGACCTGAGCAGAAATCAAGAGTCTGATGCTTAACTAACTGAGCCATCCAGGCACCTCGCAGAACAATACTTTTAAAGTATATTTCTTATCCATTTTTCTGTTCCAAGCTGCACTGGTGACATTGTGGCATTGTTTCCTGTCCCTTCTCTATAACCCTGCAGTCAGACTCAGTCTCTGCCAGATCTCACCTTTCTTCTCCAATTAGCTCATTACTCTCTCCATTTTTTTTTTAATTTTTTTTTCAACGTTTATTTATTTTTGGGAAAGAGAGAGACAGAGCATGAACGGGGGAGGGGCAGAGAGAGAGGGAGACACAGAATCGGAAACAGGCTCCAGGCTCTGAGCCATCAGCCCAGAGCCTGACGCGGGGCTCAAACTCACGGACCGCGAGATGGTGACCTGGCTGAAGTCGGACGCTTAACCGACTGCGCCACCCAGGCGCCCCACCATTTTTAAATCAATCAAGCCCATTCTTAGATGCTTTCAAATCCCAAACCCCCAACCCAAACCCATTATGTATTATCAGATAACTAACCTGAAATTTAGCTAAAAGAGATTTCTGGTTGTCAGACTGAGGGCCAACAATATGAAATAAATTTTGGGTTGTGTCTTTTCTTACCAAATTGGAAAATATATGTTGCTTTTCTTTTATATTTTGTAAGAATTGGAAGGTTGTTAGTCATGATGAGGTGTGAATGTGTAAATCAAATAGAAAAATACGTATTTGTTATTTGAGGCAATTAGACTGGCATGACTGCGGATATAATCAGATTGGCAAATCCACGTTAAGGAAGATCACTCGTCTATCATGATCAGAGACTTAATTACTATTTTTTAAAAGTGCTAGGGCATCTCTGATGTTTTGAGGCTGCTTAGTGAACCGATGATCCAGACAATTTTTTCCCATTTTTAGAAAAAAAAAATGTTTAAGCCTCTTTGCAATGCCTTTCCAGTCTCATCATCGGAGAAGTGTAAGACCTGACTTCCCCAGTGAGGACAGGGATGATTCAGTGTTTATGGGAGTTCAGTCAAGTTGCTTTATATAGCAGTGGTAGAAAACTTGGATGAATTATGAACTGTGGCTGTCTAATCTGATTATTCCACACTCCAAAATTTTGTAATTGATGGGATGTTATGATTTTGTTTATAGGCAAGATTTTGATATTTGATTCACAAAAGCTCTTGTGCTGTCATTTATAAAGGAAGTATTCATAAAAATAATAGCAGAACCAAACTTTAGTATTCTCAAAGGCATAGTATTTTAGTGAATAAACCATATTGAAAAAGGGAAGGAAAATAAATCAGTTTATATGTGATTTGGAATGGCTATTTTATTGAGATAAGTATAGATGGAAAAATAGTTTATTATAGCTATGTAGAAAAATTATCTTCTTCAAAATAGAATTTTTAAATATGAAAATAGTGATATAGCAAATGTTTACTGTGACTTTTCCAAGTAGTGGACAAATCTTGAAACTTGACATCAAAACAATATTTGTTTGAGGGTTGTCTTGCTTAATACTTCTTTCAGATTCAACATTTCATATATAAGATAAATATACTTAATTCACCCATTATTGTGGGAAATGAGATAATGGATGAAAAATTCCTGAAATAAAATACTTTTAGTATATTTTAATAAGCTTTCCCCAGCATAAACTGTTCATGCACTAAATTTTCAATCCTTATTATGCCACCTGAAATTTTTTACCCTTAGTTTCTAAATCCCATGAGAAACTGCGATTCACAGATGAATAATGATATTGCTAAGATCACAAATGGATGACAGAGGTGGGATTTGAAGTCCTGTCGTATGAGTTCTTGTCAAGAACTGATACCATTACTCAAAATCTGCTTCTAGTAAATTCAGGTCACGTCATCATCCTTGATGATGTTTCTCCTAAATACGGCTGCCACATGCTTTATCAATGGATCTTACCTCATAGCTTCTTTTACTTTTTAGCTTATCATTGTGTATCTTCTTAAACCTTTGAGTTTCCGTGTTGAATCTGAAGTATAAAGCAAGATAACACTCAAATACTGTTTTTGTGCCACATTCCAAGATTTGTCTGCTATTTGTCTGTCTTTGAGTTTCTATCGGGATTGCTTTCTCTACCTCAGTATCGAGGCTGCAGCAGGCTGTACAGCCATACTTTGCACAATAGAAACTTACGCTGAATATTTACTAAATTGGACTGGATTTTATTTTTCAGGAAGCAATACGTACATTAGCTAAGAACCCAGGCTCTGTAGTCACATTTCCAGCTTTCAGAGCTTATCTCACTTTATCATATCTCTTGTATTACTAAAGATAAGTCACTTAACACCTTGGTGCCTCAGTTTCCCATCTGTGTCGTGATGATAATAATTATACAATAATATACCTAACTTGTAGACTTAATGGAGGATTTAAATGAGAGAATAGATGAAAAGAGCTTAGAACAATACCTGCCACATAAAAAGTGTTCCTTAATCTCTCTATTATTACAATTGTTTTTACTGCTTATCAACAGAAACCAAATGTTGTTAAGCATGCATGCCAACTTGTATAAGGAGAAGGAATAATATTTTCTCCTTTAGATGGAATTATAAGAGTGAAAGGGAAAACGTATACTTAGGAACTTAGGCACATGTCTAATGAATCAAATCGAAACAAATGCCCACTGCGTGTAGATGTTAAAGAGGGCACTGTGTTCCTCCTGAGACATTTAGCACCTGCTCTGATGATGTCTCTGTTCTACTAACTACTCAAGAGTAGCATGGTTAAATAGCACAGTTGTCTTCATGAAATAAAGGGGTGGACACATACTTTTAAAAGTGACAAAGAAATCACTTGCAAATCACAGCTAAAACTCCAGAAGATTTGGAAAATACGAATTGTAGCTTAAAATTATCATAATGACTAAAACCAGTTTTTGTGGTATCCACAAAGTATATCTTCCTCAAAGTTTTGCCACCTATATTTTTGAAGTTCATGGACATTGGTTTCTAGAAAGAAAGAAAAAAAAACATAACACAGTGTTCCCAACTGTAAAACTTTTGAAAATTGCAGTTATTTAAAAATTAGACTAATGACAACACAAAAATCAGATCTGAGCAGGAACATCTAAGTTTACCCTTTAAGATGATAATATAGTGTGAGAGAAAATAGATCTTATTTATTGAATATATTATGTAGTAAACAATAAGATCACTGAAGAATACATACAAAAAAGTTCAAAAATGAAGTATAAGCTTAATGGTATTCTCCTACAAACATTAAAATAAATTGTAGTAGTATACATTTAAGGGTTTTTTTTTGTTTTGTTTTCCTCTTTCTTGGTAGTAATTGAATATGTACTGTAGGTCGGTAATGTTTCCAAATGGATCATGACTATTTCCTGTTGGCCTTTTGGCTGAGATCAAGTGTTATATGTTGTCTCTAGTGACTCTAGCCTGCACAACCCAAGAAACAGACTGTTATTTAATAAGCATTTAGCATCTTTTAACTAAAATGATGGTAACCAATATTACACTAAGTGCTCGATTATTTATGAGGAATCTGCTCAGTAAAGATGCTCAAGGCATTAGCTTCGATGAATCTTCATCATTTCCAACTATGTCAGATAGTAATCACACTCTATTTCTTTTCATCCTTTTACCTCTTGATCATTTTGCTCCTTGACACCTGATTTGATAACAAAACCCAGCTAAATATAGCTTAAAGCCTAAGTCCTACTGGTTTGGAAATACTTCACTCTTTTTCCTTTATGCTATCAAGATATTAATGGAACACCTATTGTATTCACTATAACACTTTTTACAGACTGCTTGGGAGAGAGGTAACTCTATAGTGCATAGTAAATGGATACATCAGCCGTGTGTGTGTGTGTGGGGGGGGGTCCCTACAGAGTGCCAGAGAAAACTGAGAGGATAATGAACTTTTAGGTTCCCATATTTCAGCAAATGATTTTCTTGCCCTCCTCCAACTATCAACACTCAGGTATATTCATTTAAGATCTACTCTTCTATGTGATGCAGAGACTGATAACTCCTTACCCATTGTTTATTATCCTTTCATTGCTAAGAGAAATCAGATATTGTTGGAAAGAGGAAATTGGCCCAAAAAAATGGAATATATCTGCTATCCTCCTATGTAGTTAAGATTACTATTTGACACTGTCTTCACCAAAGTGTTGTATATACCAAGCTGTTTCCTGGGGCTTCTGGGGAAGCACTTTAAAAGAGAATATAGCTGACCAATGCTGACTATTGGCCACTCATAGTTCTGCTTCCTTCTGTTGGGAAGACAGCTGCCACACTCCTAGCTGTCAGAGTGTGATTGCTAGGATTTTCCCTGAGGATGGAAGAGCAGAAAAACAAAAGGAGTTTGGGTGTTTCTGGAATCATGGAGACCCCACTGGCCCAGGGTTATCTGTCTCCTGATTTACCATTATGTGGCATATTCATCATCAATTTTGTTTAAGTCACTCCTTCAACCAAGAAATATCATTCTTAATATATACCTTCCTAAGAGATTTATATTTTAGAAAGCACTTTGGAAGAACATAACACATTAGTATGTAAAGAACTTGATTAACCTAAACTTTAGATTTCAGGTTATGATATATGAAACTTAACATATTTTGCAGTTCCACTAGTTGCCCTTATTAAACATATTTAAATACATGGAAAATCTTATCCTTGAAACATTGACTATTACTGTTTGAGGATTAATCAATTCCTGGATTACTAACCCTGACAAACTATATGATTCCATGAGAGTAGAATCCGTTTCTATCTTGTCCAAAATATCCCTAGGGCCTATCAAACAAGTTAACACATAGAAGATTCTGAATAAATATTTTTAAATGGATGAATAAATTAATGAAAAAGTGAACAAACTCATATTGTTCCCAAACGTGAACAACACTTATCAAACTTAAGTCATTCTTCTTTGATGTTAAAGAAATTTTGTGCATGTTTTCTGCTCTTTAACTAGTAAAGCCCTGCAGCAGTCATCCTCCAGATACAGACTTTTTGTTTTCTGAGGTGTCTTCCTCCCTTCTTGTCTCTCTTTTCTCACTTCTTTTTCTCCCTCTTACCACGTCTTCCATTTTTGTCTCTCTCCAGTTTATTTCGTTGGTGTCCCTCACCAGCCCACTCGCTTAATGCTCCCAGCCTCTATCTTTTCAGCGAGCTCTGTAATCAAGATTCTGATATTTTGAACCATGAAGATAGAGTGAATGTCGACGTGTATTGACTCTTTTCGTCAGAAAAATAAATCCACTGAATTGTTTCCCATGAAAAGTTACCTACCTCCCCCCCATCTGAACGCTAGTTTTCTTTCCCACAAAAGCAGAATTAGTTTGCTGATTAGTTGGTGTAATCTAGCCCTCATATGAGCTTAGAGGCATAATCAAAGCATCTTTTCATACTAGAATATTGCATTTTAAACCCACTTAACACATAACAACATGCAAAGATATAAAAAATGATCTTATCATAGCCCCTTAAATATTAGATTGCACATCTCACTGAAATTGATTTTCAATACCTTTTAAGTTCATGAAAAGTGGATAAAAACTACTATGGCCTGTTTAAAAAAAAAGTCAGAAAAACTGACTAAACTCACTGATCCTAGGTAGATTAATTTGAACTACTCCTCTTTATATCTTTAGCTTGATCTTGAGTTATGTATGTGCGTGTGTGTGTGTGTGTATATATACACACAATTTATATATATATATGTATATATATATATATATAAATTGTATATATATTTTGTATATATATATATATACACAATTTATATATATATATATATAAATTGACCCCCTCCTTACTCTGGCCCTGGTCAACTAGATAAAGTACTGAATTAAAATTTTTATATAATTTTCTACTGCATTTACTAGGGTCTCTTAGATGGAAGTACTGTCCAGATAGGGAAATAAAAGACTTTCTGTTCTTTGGATTCACTGGAAATCTTTGCTCATATAAACATTTCTGAGATGCAGGTTATCACCTGACCTTAGTTAATCCTTGAGACATACCAACATCCTAACTGCAGAGTTTATGCAGAGAAGGGAGACCACCTGATTTTTTAAAAATGCGTTTCAAGTGTCAGCTTTTGGCTTAACAATATCTTTGAGTGACTCCCAGGTTAAAGGGACATTTCTGTATTTAGATTATGTATGGCATATGGGTTTGAGGAGATTGTTTAAAATTATATCCATCACATAGCTCTCAGAAATTAACAAAGTGAAAAAAAATTATAATGCGTTGGATGGCACCAACTGTGACCTTATCAACTATAACAACAAGGTAACCTTCTCTGAGAGGCCAAGTCCTAGAGAAACTGCCAGAGCCCAGGCCTAAGGATAAAGTGAGTACAAAGTATATTAATTGTGGAGGCATTTGATGTTTCCCCAAGCTTCTATAGGTGTTCAACAAAATGTGAATACCACCCTTCTGTTTTGATGTTTAAAATCTTCTTTCAAGTATCTAAATGCATAGTTTTATCTTTCTCATGAAGTAAATTAAAATTTGAATATTAACTATAAAATTCATTTTGGTGTTTTTATACATATAAACTACATAAAATGGAGGAATAAAAATATTACAGAAAGTAAATTCAAGTGGAAATAGTCTGATAGTAGTCAAGAAAGTTCCAGTGTTATGTGCTTTTTTGCACAATTTATTATATTGAGATCTATACATTTCTTTAAATTCAGTTTGTAAATAAAATATGATTATAATACAATTATGTCTCAGGACTAGAAAGGAGTTTAGAGATAATTTTTAGCATATCTGTGACCGAAAATTCCCATTTTTGATAGATAGCACTAGAGTTAAAACTAGAATTCAAACCATTATAGTAATAATTCTCTGCTTTAAAAATTTAAAAATTTCACATTCAGTCAATTACTGTAAATCAAACTCTAGTTTACCACCATAAATAAAAAAGAAAACATTGTTGAAGAAAGATTTACTTTTAAAAGTTTTTAGGGGTCACATGATGGCTCAGTTGGCTAAGCAACCAACTCTTAATTTTGGCTCAGGTCATGATCTCAAAGTTTGTGGGATCGAGCCCTGCTTCCGGTTCTGTGCTGACAGCTTGAGATTCTCCCTCTCCCTGTCTCTCTGTCCTTCCCCTGCTCACACACACAAGCTTGCTTTCTCTCTCAAAATAAATAAACACTATAAAAAGGGATTTTAGTAAGTAAAAAACACAGCAACATGAGGATGGCTTAAATCTTTTATTATTTTGCTTTATTAATGGCAAATAGAAATAAAATGACTGTATTCTAACATTGCTCAAATTGTTTTCTCTTTATGATCTTTTTATCATTAAAATAGAGCTTTACATTTACATACCACTTTGCAGTTTATTAAAATAAGAATTTGCAAATCTTTTTCACATTGTTATTGTTTGTTAAATGAGATTATATATCTGACAAATACTAGTACAGTAAAACCTTGAATTGCAAGTAACTTGTTCATTTTGTGTTCCACAAGACAAGCAAACGTTTCTAAAAAATTTAATTTGATAAATGAGCAATGTCTTGTAATACGAGTAGTAGGTGATACCCAATGTCATATGATCACAACTGAACCAATGGTTCTCTCTCTCCCTCTCTCTCTCTCTCTCTCTCTCTCTCACACACACACACACACACACACACACACACACACACACACTGAGGAATTGTGGGTGATTGTTTCCCATGCTCGGATGCTCAGTCTCAGGCTTCAGTGTTTGGCAGAAATCAGTGATTTTTCAGAATTTTGGAAGGTGCCCACAACTGGAACTGGTGTATTTGTTGTCACTTGGAAGCACCTATGGACAGTCCTTTGCTTTTCCATACAGGGGGAAGCTTAGGAATGCTCTGCTTCATTCTAGGTCAGGCTGTCTGCAGATAGAGACCCTTTCCTCTGCTGTCTTATTGTCAGTTAGGTTAAATACGATATATGGCAAGAATTTATTAATACTGTACTGTAGTCAACATTTGTGTGAGCTCATACAATGGCCCCAATGGAGAAAAAGATTCCATTGAGCCAGTAGATGACAATGATTCCATTAGTGATAGTGAAAATTGTCCTACACAATAACCCTCCTCTGTCTTGTCTCTATCACACCAGACATGAAGGTTTTCAAAGGTAAGTGTTGATTAATTTATTTTTCTTTATATTTTGTATTTTATTTGTTATTTTGTATTATATTACACTATTATAATCATATTTATATGAATATATTTTTCGGTGATGGAATGAATCATCTGAGTTTCCATTATTACTTATGGGGAAATTTGCTTTGATATGCAAGTGCTTTGCATTACAAGCATGTTTCCACAATAAGTTATGCTGGCAAACCAAGGTTTTACTGTACTTACGATTATAGTTGAAATAGGGGTGCCTGGGTGGCTCAGTCGGTTGAGCGCCGACTTTGGCTCAGGTCATGATCTCACTCAAACTCTGTGAGTTTGAGCCCTGCATCGGGCTCTGTGCTGACAGCTCAGAGCCTGGAGCCTGCTTCCAATTCTGTTTCTCCCTCTCTCTCACTGCCCCTCCCCACTCATGCTCTGTCTCTCTCTCTCTGTCAAAAATAAATAAACATTTAAAAAAATTATAGTTGAAATAGATAGAAATATGCATAGCAGATACTATGTATATGTGTGTGTATATTTTTAATTTTTATATTGACTTTAGCCATTAAAAAGAGAATCCAGGAAAATTTAACTGACAGGAGCAAATACTTAGGGCTTACAATTTATACATCTCCTAGAAATAATTTTTTCTAACTGTCCATAGAAAGATACAGGTGACCTTCTGCTGGCTGAGAAATACACATCTAGTACCAGTAAATTTAAGAAACTTTTTGACTTTCGGAAATAGATTAGACTAAATAGAAGAGGAAAGAGAGATGCATAACTCAACCAACAAGTCAAGTAACAGCAGGAAATTAACAGAAAAGGGAATCTCTTTATGGAAACAGAAAAAAATATCTATATTTCTGACAAGAGAAGCTTCTGGTCCCATATTTATGACCATCCTGATTCTACACTATGCCTTTGGCTAATTATAGTAGAAAACACACACATACATATAAGGGAAATAGACACTGGAATTAAAATAAAAAACTTAACAAAGCTAAAAAAAAAGATATAAGATTATGTAGGAGACTCACTCTCCCTAAAACAAGCATGTGAATTTTAAAAATCATTACACTTTTTAAAAAATGCTTTTTTGGAGGGAAAAAAAGCAAAATGAAGAACTTTATTTTCTAGATTTATCCATTTCAAAAATATAAGCCACTTCAGAAAGAAATGTAATTATTTCTTTTTGAGAGACAGAGAGAGAGAGAGAGAGACTGAGTGTGAATGGGGGAGGAGCAGAGAGAGAGGGAGACACAGAATCTGAAGCAGGCTCCATGCTCTGAGCTGTCAGGACAGAGTCCAATGCAGGGCTTGAACCCACGAATTGTGAGATCGTGACCTGAGCTGAAGTTGGATGCTTAACCGTTTGAGCCACCCAGGCATCCCAGAAATATAATTCTTATTAGGAGAAAGGGGTGGGGGGCGGAAATCTTCAGAAATGTAGCTAACATGCAAGTCAGCTGGAAAGCTTAAAAAAAAAAAAGGTTGTTTTTACTTAACTATAGAAACACATCTTTGTTGCAAAATAATTATAATGTTAACTAATTTCTGAACTAAGCAAGGAGAAAACTGCAGGCAGAGCACCTGTTGGCAGATTTTACCGGGTGATTGACTCCTTTCTGCAATTTCAGAGCAATAAAGCCTTTGCTACTAGATTTATTTCCAGAGTAGACTGGTTATTTCCTTAGTGGTACAATAATCAGTCCAGAGGAGCTCTGCTTTTAAGTTTTCAAGCAGGGAGTGTTGTGGAGAGCTGAGATTTTGCTGTGGGGTCTGTGTGTGCGGTACGTGTGCACGAGCTGGTACGTGTGTGTACTGTTGGTGAGGTGAGACTGGAGCTCTTTCACTATGAGAGTGATAGCTTTGCTATCATGGAAATCTCCATTGTCATTTTTTTTTCCTTAGCATATTTGAATATACAAATACTTTATACAGTTCCTTTTCTTTCCTTTTCTTTATACAGTCTCTTTTCACTTTTTTAATTTTTCTATTTATTTTTAATTTTTTTAACGTTTATTTATTTTTGAGAGAAAAAAAGGCAGAGTGCAAGCAAGGGAGGGGCAGAGAGAGAAAGAGAGAGGGAGACATAGAATATGAAGCAGGCTCCAGGCTCTGGGTTGTCAGCACAGAGCCTAACCCAGGGCTGGAGCACATAAACTGTGAGATCCTGACCTGAGCTGAAGTCGGTCGCTTAACCAACTGAGCCACCCACGCATGGCTTTAATTTTTTGTTAAGCCATGGCAACGTTAAGGGACAAATATATATTTCTAAATATATATATTTAGACAAATTTTCATCTGATCCATAATCAATGAACCATAGACATAATTAGGAGCAATGTCAGTCCTGGGGCTAAAAGTATAAGTTTTTAAAAAGTATTCCCTGCAGTTTATGTCACTTTCAATCTGCAAATATCTAAAATTTCAAAAACTTCATATATGTCTGAACTTTGCTTTTAACTCTTGTGTCATGCCTGAAAATATCTTTTTTTATTTATTTTTTTTTAACATTTATTTATTTTTGAGACAGAGAGAGACAGAGCATGAGCAGGGGAGGGTCAGAGAGAGAGGGAGACACAGAATCCAAAACAGGCTCCAGGCTCTGAGCTGTCAGCCCAGAGCCCGATGCGGGGCTTGAACTCATGGACCGCGAGATCATGACCCCAGCCGAAGTCGGATGCCCAACCGACTGAGCCACCCAGGCACCCCTGAAAATATCTTTTATTAAAATATTCCTAAAACTTGCAGTAAAGATCTAGTTGCAAATACAATTTTCCCCTGTCACTCATTACATTCTCTAAGATTAATAAAATAGAATTCATATTTTGTCACATATTCTCCCAAAATTGATGCAAGTGGAATGCTCCACTTATAAGTTATATGTTTTATAATAATACATTTAAAATTAGTTTTATATAGTTCTTATTTTAATATATGTATTATCTCATATTGTGTGGGTAGATTTAATAATTTTAAGGTAAATAATATTTATGAAAGTTTAAGTTACAGAAATCAAGTGTTTAGCATATTTTTTCTACATTATAAATGATTATATTAAGTTTACATGCCTTATAATTACTTTTAAATTCCAATTTTCTTTGGCTGATTTGCTCTGAAAATTTACTACTATAAATGGATAATAAAATTGTGCATTATTGATTATTTGCATTTAAAAGAAATGAAATTATCTTCTGTGCAATTTTTCTCCTTAAAACAATATGTTGAATAGCATAGCCAAATGAATAAACTCAATATTTCTTGCAATTTCTAGAAAATTAGCAAGGCTTAAAAATCTATGTGTGGATTGGTATTACCAATCATATATAAAAATAAGACAGTATATAATGACCAAAGCTTTGCAGGAATCATATATAAATGATTTTGTAATCTTCCTTCCTGTCACCTAAGCCCTAATGCTCTACTGCATATTTGTAATATAACAAGTTGTTGTCCTTGGAATAAAGTTCTCATATATGATACAGGTATTGGAGTAAATTGCAGTTTGTAGGAAACATATTACTTTCCGTATATACTAAGTGTGTCAGCTTAATCAAACGCCTCTATTAGATACAGTTCGTTGGCCTCAAAGAGGTAGACCCTCACAATGTCAGCAAAGACCTAAGTGGCAAAACTAAGCAAGATCAGAGAAGTACCACCACTGATACGAAAGCCTTTTTGCAGCTCCCTAGGTTGTGCTTACTGTTGCCTGCCTTTGCTATTCCAGCAGGTGGAAACGTTCCAATGCTCACCGTTGCTTGCTTTTACTTTTAACCTTTAGTGATAATGCTGATGTTTATTTCATTTTAGGCTTTCATAGTACTGACCCATGAAATTTTGATACAGAGCATCATGGGTAAAAGTTAATAAATATTTCTCATTTCTAAGATGGTATTTCTGCAACAACGTAATATTTGTTACAGAGTAGTTAAATGGCATTCAATACATATATATCCCCTGCCAGATGACCTTAAAGGAACCGTATCATCTGGTCCCAATATACTTTTCTATAAAAACCCTCGCAGGGGCACCTGGGTGGCTCAGTCAGTTAAATGTCTGACTTTGTCATGATCTTAGGTCGTAATCTCAGGGTTTGTGAGTTTGAGCCCTTCTCGGGCTCTCTGCTGTCAGCGCAGAACCCACTTCAGATCCTCTGTGACTCTCTCTCTCTATCTACCCTGCCCCTGTTTGTGATTTCTCTGTCTCAAAAATAAACAAACATTAAAAAAAAACCCTCACAAATTCCCTTCAAGAAACAAATGAGAAATAAGGACAGTTGTCATTCTGCAATCACCATTAGCATCTATGATCTTTCCTTTTCTCTGTTATTTATTATCTCAACTTTAAAGCTCAAATGTCACATTCTTAGTGATTCTTTACCTGATATCCACATCAGAGTTAACATTACTCCAGCTGGTTTTCCCGTAAACTTACACTGTATCATTACATGGTTCATGATGCCTCGAATTACACCTCCTTGTCAGTCTTTCATGCTGATTAGACATTTATGTTCTGCCCCATTCCCATCCCCTCATTCTGGTACAGTGGCTTAGAAATTGTAGTTGCTCCCCAAAGAGAGGTCGATTGAATCACTGGAATCCTCTCATAAGTAAGGACGTTGACCGGATTGAATAGTACCTTTGATTTCATATTCAGTTTGTTAGCTCTATAAGAGCATACCTTAAATGTTATGGAAAAAAAGTTTTAAAAATCATTACATAAACACTTTTAGTTTCATCAATGCCATTCTGGCTGCTCTGAAACAAAATGCCAGAGAGACCTCAGTAAGGAGAGATAAAATTTCAGCATAAACTATCAGGTAATATAGTGGAAGAGCAAACCCAGGGGCAGAAAATTTAGTTTGTAATTGTAGCTCCAACATGATTGATCTTGGTGAATCTCTCCAAGTTGCTTATACTGCCTCAGTTTGTGTGTCTTTGGTAAAATTAAGATGATGTATGAAATCATTTGTCAAAGTCTTGCCCCATCTTGGTTTGACAATTTTAGTTATGAATAAAGGCAAACAAAAGCACTTGAATTTTAAACTCTTAATATGTAAACAAAACTAGAGCAACAAAAACTCTTGCAACTAATTCTGGAGAAATTTATTGAATTAAATAATCATCTATCCTGGCTTTTTACAGATAGTCCTCATTTATGACTCTGTCCTCGTGTCCCATCTAGTTTAGTATTTTGTTTGAGTTTGTTTTAATGTAATGAAGTACTATTAATAATAATTATAGAAGTCAGAATGGGTATGGTAGATTGTCATTACAGCTCCTACCAAGATCTCCTCTCGTAGTGTGTATGATGTCTATGCTCTGGACAGAATTTTTGCTTTTACCACGTGAATAAATATTAAAGAAGATCAAAAATAGCCTGTCTTCCTAAGAGTCCAAGAGGTAAGGTAATCAAAACCTCTCCTTTAAGATCAGCAGTACATGTGGTCACCTGAAAAATAAGTGCGTTCTGATTCATGTGACCAGTCTTGGCTAGTAATAAGACAGAACAGTCCCCGTCAACCATTTGAAGCACAAGCCAGCTGCGCTATGTGCCAAGACCAGCAAGACACATGGCCATATCAGACTAGTTTTTGACAGAGTCACTGGAAACCTAAACAAGTATATTAGGTATGAGTAAAATACGTGGGAAAAATGTAAGTTAAGTAGTCTTGCCTTTGAATGTATGGCCTGAATGCTTTTGCCAGTTTTTGCAAGGTGAAAATCTCAATGCTGTTCATTTCCTTGTTTGGTGACCCCAGAGTGTTTTTTATTTTGTTTTATTTTACTTTTTAAAATAAACATTTATTCTAGGGTAGATTTAGGCTTACAGAAAAGTTGTAAAGGTGGTACAGAAAATTTGCAGATATCCCACACCCAGCTTCCCCTACCAGCAGCATCTTATATTAGTATGAGACATTTGTCACAAGTTATCAACTGATATTGACACATTATTTTTTAACTAACAGCCATACTTTCAGATTTCCTTGGTTGTTAAATAATGCCCTTTGTCCATTCCAGGATTCCATTTGTGATACCATTATCCACTTACTCATCATGTCTCCTTAGTCTTCTCCTGGTTGTGAAAGTTTCTCAGACTCATTCTCTTGGGATGTCTTTGGCAATTTTTCAGGAGTACTGAGATTGGGTAGAATGTTTCTTACTTAGGATTTGCCCGATGTCTTTTTTTTTCTCATGAGTAGATTGGATGTATAGGTTTGTGACAGGAAGACCATACAATGCCATTTTAATAATATCCTATCAAGAGTACCTACTATCAACATGACTTCTCTCTAAATTTTTTTATCGAAGTGTAGTTGACATACAATGTTGTATTATTTTCAGATGTACAACACAGTTATTCAACAATTATACACATTACCTGTGCTCATCATGATAAGTATAGTTACCATCTGTCACTAGACAAAGTTATAGTATTATTGACTTCTGTCTATTAATGTTAATCATGATTATGAGATAGCTTATGTTAGGATTTTCCACTATAAAGTTTCTCTTCTTTATCTCTTTCCACATTGATTTCTTTGGAAGGAGGTCACTTAAGGAGTGAAATGTTATGTTTTATCACCTTGAGGACAGAGTGTCTTCTGCATGCGATACTTGTCTGTTCTCCTATATTTGTGCATTTAAGCACTTATTTATATCAACATGGGTTCCTGAATATTTGCTTTATATGTTGGATTGTAATCCAACACTATTTACTTAGTTACTCAAATTTTTCTATCTTTGGCTATTGGGAGCTCCTTTTTCTTTATGGCACACCACCATTACTGTTTTTCACTGTTTCCTTACTCTGTGCCACTACAGATCCTCATGGCTCAGCCTTTATATTTCCTAGCTCAATATTAGAATCAGATATTTCTCCAAAGAGCTTTGATTCCTTATGTTGGAAAATGTAATTAAAAACCAAGATCTAGGTGTTAGGTATGTTTATTGCTTCTGCAGCATCATTGCTTCTAGCAAGTCTCAGAGGACAGAGCAAGAACATATATGTGTATACTAACTTATATTTACATATATATATATATATATAAAATATTTATAATATTTATAAATCATGTATGTGTGTATGTGTATCCATCTGTATCTACAGTAAGCTAAACATGAGTTCATACTGCTGTGTTCAATTCTATTGCATAACCATATAAATCATTATTCTTGATTTTAACTTTCTACTTCAGCAGTACAAAATCTGGCTCCCACCATTCACCTCTATTTAGTTAATTTTTAATTCCAATATATGGGGCGCCTGGGTGGCTCAGTCGGTTAAGCGGCCAACTTCGGCTCAGGTCATGATCTCTCGGTCCATGAGTTCGAGCCCCGCGTCGGGCTCTGTGCTGACAGCTCAGAGCCTGGAGCCTGTTTCAGATTCTGTGTCTCCCTCTCTCTGGCCCTCCCCCGTTCATGCTCTGTCTCTGTCTCAAAAATAAATAAACATTTAAAAAAATTTTTTTAAGTAAAAAATTCCAATATACAAATATAGTAGCTTTTGAAGTATTAGCTCACACTTCCATGGAAATACTTTTTCAACCACAGTACATTTCTTATGTTCAACTCCTTTTGCTTTTAGTTTTACAGACTCCATGCATTTCCAAAGTTACTTGGCTCAGCACCTTTGCTCCTTATCCCTTTGGTAAGGATCTTTCATACATTTGTGATACAGGTTCTTTCATCACAATCTATATTCAATCATTGGATACTCTGACCTTCTAAAAGACTTTTTAAATTTATATGCATTAGGTTCATTTTTCTGTTGTAAAGTGCTATGGGTTTTAACACATGTCATGTATCCACCATTAAAATATCACAGAATAGTTTCATTTTCCTAAAGTATCCCCTGTGCTCTACCAGCTCAACCCATTCCCCACTCCCCACCATCTGGCAACCACTCATCTGTTTATTGTCTCTATGGTTTTGCCTTTGTTAGCATGCAGCCTTTCCAAATTGGCTTCTTTCACTTAGCATGCATTTAAGATGCATCCACATCTTTGTATGGCTTGATAGCTCAATTCCTTTTTATCACCGAATAGTCTTCCATTGCATGGAGGAACAACAGTGTATTTTTCCATTCATCTATTGAAGAAAATCTTGGTTGTTTTCACTTTTTGGAGATTATGAATAAAGCTGCTATAAGTATTCACATGTATTTGTCGTATAGACATAAATTTTAAAACCAATTGGATAAATAAGTGGGCACGTGATTGCTAGATCATATGGTAAGACAATGTTTTACTTCGTAAGAAACTGCCAAACTGTCTTCCAAGTGTATAACTTTTGCAGTCCCATCAGCAATGAATGAGGATTTTCTATTGCCCTGCATCCTAACAATTGAAATTGTCAAGTTTCTGAATGTTAGTCATTCTAATAGGTGTGTTGTGGTATCTCATTGTTTTAATTTGCATTTCCTTAAAGATAAATGCTATTGAGCAGGTTTTTACATGCTTATTTGCCATCTGTGTATCTTTGTGTTGATGTGTCTATTCAGATTATTAGCTCATTTTTAATTGGATTGTTTTTTTATTGTTGAATTTGAAGAGTTCTTTGCATATTTTGAATATAATTCTTTTATTAGATATGTGTTTTGCAAATATATTCTCCCAATCTATGGCTTGTCTTTTCATACTCTCACAGTATCTTAGGCTGAACAGAATATTTAATTTTGATAAAGTCCAACGTACTGATTCTTCTTTTTCATGGGTCATGTTTTTGGTGTCATATCTAAAAAGTCATCACCAAACCCAAGATCACTTTGATTTTCTTCTTACATTTTCTTCTCAAAGTTTTATGGTTTTGTAGTTTGCCTTTATATCCATGATCTATTTTTAGTTAATTTTTGTAAAAGGTATAAAATCTCTGGGTTCATTTTTGTTGTTGTTTTATAGACCTACAATTATTCCATCATCATTGGGTGAAAAGATTATCTTTATTCCATTGAATTGTTTTTGCCCCTTTGTCAAAATAAGTGGGCTGTGTTTGTGTGTCTCCCTTTGGCTTTATTCTGTTCCATTGGTATATGTTAGTTCTTTTGCTAATACCATGCAGTCTCGATTACTTTAACCTAATAGTAAGTCTTGAAATCAGGTGGTATGAACTTTATTCTTATTTAATATGGTGTTAGCTATTTTAGATGTTTTTCCTTCCATATAAATTTTAGAATCAGTTTGTTGATATAAAATAGCTTGTAGGGGTTTTGATCAAATCTGTTGATCAAGTTGGGAAGAATTGACATCTTAACAATATCAAGTTTTCCAATCCATAAACAAGAATATGTCCACTTTTATCTGACTTTTTGATTTTTTGTGAGTGTTTTATAATTTTGTAAAGATTCTATAGATACTTTGTCAGATTTATGTCCAAATACTTCAGTTTTTTTGGTGCTCATATATGTTATTATTTTTTTTTAATTTCCAATTCTTGTTGTTTATTGCTGGTATATAGTAAATCAAATGGCTTTTCTATATTTTTTGACTTTTCTCTATTAACTTTCCATCCTACAAACATGTTATACATCCTTATTAGTTTAACAAGTTCTTTTGTAGATTTGTAAGGGTGACATAGATAATCATGTTATTTACAAATAAAGGCAGTATTATTTTTTCATTTCCAATTTGTAGAAAATTTATTTTCTTATCTTGCTGCAGTAAGAAAGGACTTCTGATATGATGTTGAACAAGAGTGGTGAAAGAGGACATCATCGCCTTGTTCCCAGTCTTGGAGAAAAAAAAATGTGAGTCTCTTAATATATATAATATTAGCTGTAGTTTTTTGCAAATGTCCTTTAGCAAGTTGAAAAAATATCCTTTAATTTCTAATGTGATGAATTTTTATAATAAATGTTAGGTCTTATTAAATGCTTTTTATCTATCAGTTGATCTGATCACATTTTTATTTGTTTATTCTTTGCCCTGTTGGCAAAATTGTTTTGCATTGATTGGTTTCTGAATATTGAACCAGACTCGCATACCTGGATTAAATCCCAGTTGGTACTTGGTATGGTATAAAATTTCTTTTACACATTGTTGGGTTGCTTTGCTAATACTGTGTTTAGTATTTTTGTGTCTATATTTATGAGGAATACTGGGTCTATAGTTATCCCTTTCTGTAATATATTTATCTGATTTTGGTTTTAGGATAATGCTAACCTCATAGAAGAGTTAGAAAGTGTTTCCTCGCCTTCTATTTCTAGAAAAGACTATGGAGAATGGTATCATTTCTTCTTAAGTTTAGTAGAAATCACCAGTGAAACCATTTGGGCTTGATGCTTTATTTATTTTTTTTTTCTTAAGTTACCAATTATTGATTCAATTTTTAAAAATAGATATAACCTTCTTGAATAGCTATGTAGCTACTTAAATAGCTTAATATTTAAGCTTAAATACCTCCTCCTCAGGGAGCATCTCTGTCTTGCAAAATCTTTCAGCTGTAATGTGCTGCTGTTATAATGGGATCTTATTGGTTTGTGGTAAAGTATAGATAGACAAGAGATAACATTCTATATTCGTATGATTAAATCTCAGTTTTAGTGGGCTTGTGTTTCTGGGACATAACCATCAGAAATGTTTCCTTTGGTGATACAAAAAGGCAAGGGGAATACATTTCCAGAACTTTTATTTTGAGTTCTTAAATTGAATGGAGAAAAAAATCAAACAAGTACTGATAATGTCTAAATTTCTATTTCAGGCATCTGATGAACTGATGTAAAACTGGTATCATTTAAAACTTTGTGAAGTTTCTTATCTCCTAATGGGGTCAATAATTAACAGTTATTACTTCACTTGGCATAAGTATATGTGAAATTAAGAAGTCATCTTACAATATAAACAAAGTCTTTCTCTACCCAGTAATATAAAAACACACTTTTTGCAGAAGAACAGTTAAATAGTTTTTACTAAACCAAAATGTAATGAACCAAAAAGACCTATGATTTGGCAGCACCTAAATTATAATATACTTAATGCTTCATCCAAATAAAGATAATGTTTTGGAGACTTCTGTCAGTAAAATTATTATTTAAAACAATTTTTTAATGTTTATTTATTTTTAACAGGGAGAGACAGAATGTGAGCAGGGGAGGGGCAGAGACAGGGAGACACAGAACCCGAAGCAGGCTCCCGGCTCTGAGCTGTCAGCACAGAGCCCAACATGGGCCTCAAACTCACGAGCTGTGAGATCATGACCTGAGCCAAAGTCAGATGCTCAACTGACTGAGCCACCCAGGGCACTCAGGTCCCCTTGTCAGTAAAATTATTTATCAAAGGAATAGAAATCGAATACAATACTTGCACAAATATTTTAGATAGAATATTTAAATATTTTTCTTTGCAATAAATTAGACTTTAGGAAAGTTCTCCATTTAGGTTAAATTGCTATGAGCTTATCAGACATCTTAGCTCCTAGCTAAACAATATATATTTTTTTCAATTAACAATGTTGTGATCTACAGAGAAGTGCTAATTGAAGATGTACACTTGTCATTACCCATTAAATGCAAATTTGAAGAAGATAGTAGACATGATTTGGTGGGAGGAGGGGAAAGACATAAAAATCCATTTATCCAAAAAAAAGGTGCATTTTTCAGAAACTTTTTTCTAAAACTGACACAGTATTGGGGAAACAGCTCTGACAGAGAAATTGATTAAAGTACGTGAATATACTAGATTATTTTTGGTCTAGATTATCTTTTGAAGTGTTTATTTAAATTCTAGTTAGTTTACAGCGTACTATTAGTTTCAGGTGTACAATATAGTGATTCAACACTTCCATAGAATACCAGATGCTCATCACAAGTGTCTCCTTAATCCCCATCACCTCCAGTAACCATTAGCTTGTTCTCTATAACTAAGAGTCTGTTGAGGCTCCTGGGTGGCTTAGTTGGTTGAGCGTCCGACTTCAGCTCAGGTTCACGACCTCGTGGTTCACAGGTTCAAGCCCCTCTGTGCTGACAGCTTAGAGCCTGGAGCCTGCTTCGGATTCTGTGTCTCCCTTTCTCTCTCTACCCCTCCCCCACTCATGCTCTATTTCTCTCTCTCTCAAAAATAAATATAAACATAAAAAAAAAAGAGTCTGTTTTCTGGGGGCACCTGGCTGACTCCGTTGGAAGAGCATGCAACTCTTGATCTCGGGGTCATGAGCCCCACACTAGGTGTAGAGATTACTAAAATAAATAAACTTTTAAAAAGGTCTGTTTTCTAATTTGCCTCTCTCTCTTTTTTCCCTTTGCTCTCTTGTTTTGTTTCTTAAATTCCACATATGGGTGGAATCATGTGGTATTTGTCTTTCTCTGATTAGCTTCTTTCATTTAGCATATTACTCTCTAACTCAATCCATGTCATTGCAAATGGTGGTCTAAATTATTTTTCATGTTCTAACAATTATTTCAAGGCTCAATTTTTTTCCTTTAATGTACATGAATGTTAGAAGAAATTTTAGTTTTGAAATTAGATTTTGAATAGAACTATTTCATAGATCACCAACAGAATCATTCAAGCAAGTGAAAAAATATGTAGAAAAAATGCAATTTTTACTATTTTGGCACTCTCCACTATATAAAGAATTTGTAGAACAAATTATTCAATTACCCTATTTATTGAGGACATATACGATGAAATCTAAAAATGTAGTTGCAAATAATTTTTTCATTGAGACCTAATATTTAGTCTTATGAAACTATTAGGAAGTACAGATTACATGGTAATCTCTGTCAATTACAGTTATATCTCCCAATAGTTAATGCCCATCCTCTCAGGATTAAGACACTTTTGTTTATAAGCATTCTAGGTTATCAAATACAGAAATTACTGCTTTCCTTTCTTTGAATTTATCTGTGTCAACTGGGACTGCAGCAGTGAACACAGATTCACGTCTTTGTGGCAAAAATAAAAATAGAACACAATGCACTCTATGTTTAGCATAATTAATGCTTATTTCACAATCTGAACTCTATTCCAGGTACAAAATACGATCATGTTGTGAGAATAACTTGTACTTCAGCTCTTTGAAGGTTGTAGTATATAAATGAACAAAGTAGTTAACTAGACTTGGAACCTCCTTTCACCTGAAAGATTAACACTTTGTATCTTTGTATAAATACTATCTCCCACACTAAGAAGATTAACATCAGTACGTACAGGGGTGGTCCTTCACCACCAAAGGACAGAGAATTTCTAGCACATGTCTGCACTCATCCACTAAAAGAGGAAGAAGAGACATGAAGTTAGGATATTTTCTTCTGCTGCACCATGCTTCCTTGTGAAGCAGATATGCAAACATCCAAACTTTTGGGTGCCTCTTAAGTATTAAAGTGGAAGAATTATTGGCAGAGAGACCAAAGGCATCGGGGATGTAAAAAACTGAAGTGCACCATCCATTTGAAATGCCGTGAGTAATGTGCAGCCTGCTGATGGTGATGGATGATGATAGCCCCTTAGTCTGCACTAGCCACTTGGCTGAAAGGCAAATCGGGAATGCAAGGCAAACTCGGAGCTAGGCAGGCCATCAAAATAAATAAGTAAAAAGAAAGGACACTAAAAGGCAGTGGGTGGTTAGGATGAAGGGTTGTAATAAATGATGATGTCAGTGATAAATTGAGGTTGCTTATGCCATGGTTAGAATTTCAGGGAGGGAAACAGATTGGAAAACTCAGCACTACAGTATTAGAAACCAGTTTTCAGAGTGCCAAGGTTCAGAAGCGAAACTTCTATGAGAAATGCAAAGCTAAAATTTTGGTAAAATCAGAAGATAGAGATTAGTATCTGTTTTCAGTTATTTTCAGATACCAGAGAAGGTTGATTGTCAAAAGAAAGGTCTGTATCAGAAAATCAGGATAAACAGTAGTCAAAGTTCATTAGTCAGAGTGTGATTTCACAAACCTTCCCTGGAGAAGTTTAATGGCTTATATACTGCTGGCACTAAACTTCTGTGACCCCTACTCACTCTGATCTCAGTGTTTCATATATGTTGTTAAGATGCCCTGGAAGGTATTTTGTTCTATTCATTCGTTATATCAAGTTGGTCATATACTTGCTAAACTCTGCCTCTGTGTTCATACCTATGTGTTGGTCTTTGTATCCATTGCTAGTGAAAAAACATTCTCTGCCTTTAAAAAGCTTTCTATCCTGGGTAATGACTTAAAAAAGTTTTTATGGTAATTTCAACAATTGATTTTAGAATGCTTGAGAGAGAATGAAATCAATGTGTATCTTTAAAAATTATGACCTTTCTAATACAGTAGTTTTTGTGTTGAAACGGCCCTCCTGGATAAGTGGGTACCTGGAGGCCAGTGATCCGGATAGAGACACAGGGAATTGAAGACAATGGGTCTGGCATGGGGGCAGGATTTCACAAATCTTCAGTTTTCATGCCATTGAGAAAAACCCAAAGATGATGTCATACAAATCAAGAGCCTAGCAAATAGTCTAAGGAAAATCACATCTGAGGAGAAAAAAATGGAAATAAAGCAGTAAGGGAGAAATTAGAGATACCAAAACAGAAAAAAAAATTGAATTTTGGGCATAGGGTAGGAGGCAGAGCTAGGACACATCATTAGGGAGTTGTCATGTGCCTGTGACCTCACCAACAGAGGCAGAAAGAACTTTGAGGGGCACCAAATGGGTTCAGTTGAGGATGTATCTTTTTTTAATGTATTTATTTATTTTGAGAGGGAGCAAGCACATGAGCATGTATACATGCAGAGGAGGGGCAGAGAGAAAGGGAGTGACATAATCCCCGACAGAACCCAACATGCAGTTCAGTCTCAAACCTTGAATTCATGACCTGCGCCAAAATCAAAAGTCGGATGCTTAACTGACTGAGCCACGTAGGCCCCCCCAGGTGAGGATGTACCTTATCTATATAATAGAGGAGTCCTTGAGGCAAGATTTAAATGTCTATGTATAAATTTCTTAAATAAAATAAGCAAAGCCTAAATAAAAAAAAAACTTTAACATTGGTAAAATGTTTTTCTCCTTCAGTAAATTTAACAGAAGTAAAATATAACAAATATGTTAATTTCTGCTTATATTGTTTTATCTTGATTTAATTTTATTGTACTTTTATCTTAATTTTTCAGAGCGCCCCAAATCATATAGAAGTAGTTATACTTGGTGTTTCTCCAACATATCCTTTGTACAGCTTTGTTCCTCCTTTCATCTGTTTGCATCATTTTTTAAAAAAAATTTTAAAGTTTATTTAGAGAGAGAAAGTGGGCATGTACGTGCAGGCACAGGGGAGGGGCAGAAGGAGAGAGAGAGAGAGAGAGAGAGAGAATACCACACAGGCTCTGTGCTGTCAGCTCAGAGCCCAACACAGGGCTCAATCCCACAAACTGCGAGATTGTGACCTGAGCCAAAAACCAAGAGTTGGTTGCTTAACTGACTGAGCCACCCAGGTGCCCCTGTATGCTCAATTTGGACCAATACAGAAACCGCCCTATTGCAGATTATAAACCCCCTCTCCCCCCATCTTTTGAATATACACAGCTTGGAATTTTCCTACTGCTGAAGGATCTAGTGTCCCTGAGGCAAGCCCTGGTGGTATGTATGCCTTATGCTTTAGGCTTCTTCTAGTCCCCACTATGTTCATTAAATGTTTTTCTCTTTAAAACTACCCTTGCTGGAACTGAAACTGTGACTTCAATCTTAGATTATATGACTGGCTTCACAGAGGTGATTCTGATGTGAAGGTTGGGAGAACAGCTTTGATCCCCACCAAAAACCCAATCAACTTTGGCCCTCCCCAAATAACTTCACATAATCTTTCCAGTACAAAAAATCTTGACTAAAAAGTCTTCGAATGCCCCCATCCAACCAAATGCTTACACCTTGCCTAATTCATTCCAGCTGCTCAGTAGAAATTGAATATTATTTCATATCCTGAAAATATAATAATTTTGCGTGTAACTTTGTTTCTTGATATCTGCTTTTGGTATGCTGCCCTGTCCCACCCAATAATTTCTCTGAGCCCTCTTGCTCCTAAGACTAATTAAAATTCTATTTCCATTATAACCTTAGAGTTCACTGATGGTTGTTATAACTGAGGGAGGACATTCTACAGCTTAGTGCTCTCCCCAAATCCTGTTCTCTGTCTTCTTTTCTATCTCCATTGGCGTTAATGGCCTTTTTAACTCCCTTAGGGCTCAGAACTGAGCTTCTCCCATTCTACTACCATCTACCTAAAAAATGTGAAGCATAATCTCAATAAAGGGATTTTATGAGGTATTTTTTTTATGTTTCCCCAATACATTATTCATGTATACGTGCTTTTATATTTTGAATTATGTTCATTAAAAAAAATTCTAAATTGAGAGTCAGCCAAAGAAAATGAATGCTTCTGTCAGACACAGGTTAAGTGAGAAATTTACTCTTTCAAAAATTATTTTTTAAATGACTTTATAAGTATAATGTTTTATAGAGATGCAAAACAACAAGAACAACAATATAGCAAATAAAACTATGAAAGCAGAAAGCATCTTCTTTCGAAGTGTTTGTTCTTGACCTAGAAATCCTTCAGTGTATGTTTGTCTCTAAGGACACATTCTGTGCAACAGAATTGTTTTCAGTGCAACCTTGAACATGTCTCAGCACCAGTCCTTTAAACCTCAGAAAATGCTGTGATAAGATACAGTATGTGAGTATGAGGGTGCACGAGCATGTGCGTGTCTGTTAACTCTGTGCCACTGCTGTTGCCACCTCCTATTCTAGCTTACTGAGCTACTTGAAAAGAAACACTTTGAAACACAAAGGGCTTTTTCATTTCTCACCAGTGATTACCCACCCTGATTCATTCACACCTGAGAAAACACAGAAAGTCATAGACTGACTCTCTTGGTATTACTGTTTAGATGACGGTTATTGGCTACCCTGTAAAATTTAATAAAAGAATACCAGAGTCTCATTCTGTTACCCATCTCTCAGTTCATGGCTCTACTTCTCTTACTTTCATACTCCCCAAACTTAAACTGAACATTAGAAATGTAACTATGTTTTTAGCTTAGAAATGAAAATTAGACAACAGAGCAGCAAAACATAGATATATGGGGACATGAGGGAAAAATCAACGGAGCAATGGGAACTAATAGTCTTTGATGTATCCAATATGCCTGCCGGTTTGTAATCTACATCACTTGATCCTCAAAATAGTCCCAAAAGGAAATATTATTTAGCTCACTTACAGAGAAGAGAAAAAAAGGGTCTGCAAATGTTAACTAATTTTTCTCCAACGACTTAAGTGGGTAAGAGGCAAAGCTTGAACCCCAGTACAGCATGTTCCCAGAGGTACCTCTCCACTAGGTACTTACCCCTGAGAATGCTGTGCTCAGTCATGCCCTAGGTATACACCTCATTTTCTGCAGACCTCCCTCCTTCTCTAAGCATGCTAATAATTCTTTAAATACAGTCTAAAACTTGTTTCTTCAGCAAACTTCACAGATTCCTCTGTATTTTATCCTACAGAAGTCACCGATAACACTTATTTCTTTCCTCCTTTTAATCCTAAGTGTTCATCATGTGCATACGATGTGTAAAATTGCATAGCATCCTACATTGTTATAACTTTTCACGTGGACTCCTTTTCTCTTCAGTGGGGTTGTAAATTCCAACTGTCTAAAGCTGAGTTATCAGTCAATCGGCAGATAAGCCCTGAGACCTTTCTGTGATGGAAACATTGTGTAAAGTGAAATGGTGGATAAAACAATTTGAGCAGTAAATAAAAAGTCTGAAAAGCCAGTACCTGACTCGGTACACAAATGCCACAATAATCCTAAATTACACACTGCAACAACACTCAGGGTTTTTAAAAGATAAGCCTCTATTCTCACACTTACTGGTATGTGAATTGACTGTCCTGCAGCTGCAGGCTGTGGTTTGGTCCAGGTTGGCTCCAGGTAGGCTGGGTCAGTTCTACCGGTGCCTCGCTCTAGGGCCCAGGCTAAAGGAGCTCTATGTGGGGAATGGCTTTCTTTAGAAACTTAGCTACCAGGTTTGACATCCCAAAAGGATTCTCTATAAATTACAAAATAATTTTTAGTAATAACCCCAAGATAAGCATGTGTTAATCAGTAATAATCAATATTCTATTGTGTAAATTAAACTGGATAATACTCAAATTCGATAAGCCTTATATTAAAACTAAAATTTGCATTCACAAAGCAAAAACATTTACCTGTTAAAATTTACTCTTTTCGTGTTCTTTGTTTAACACAAATACAAACTCCACATGGCTACTCACAATGGCAGACATAGAGTAGAAGTTCTGTTTCTACATCTTAAAAAATTTTTTTAATGTTTATTTATTTTAGAGACAGAGTATGAGCGAGATAGGGGCAGAGAGACAGGAAGGCACAGAATCTGAAGCAGGCTCCAGTCTCCAAGCTGTCAGCAGAGAGCCTGACACAGGGCTCTAACCCACAAACCATGAGATCATGACCTGAGCCAAAGTCAGACACTTAACCAACTGAGCCATCCAGGAGCCCCTGTTTCTACATCTTTATAATCACTGTAAAACTGTCATTTAAAAAAGATCTTCCGGTTAGAAGCAGGAGTATGCAAGACCAGAGTGGTTGCAGACTCAAACTGCTCTGAAAGTAAGGTTGTGAGTGATCTAGAGAGATTATGAATTTGCTCAAAATGAATTTGCATAGCTTAGCCTGCTGTGCTGGTGACTGACTCAGGCAGTCATTATCTGGAAACTTGGCTCAACAAAAGTTTCTTGAGGTTTTTGTTTGTTTGTTTGTTTGTTTGTTTTCTTTGAGGGGGTCGGGTGGGTAGGGGCTGTACTCCATTCTTTGTAACTCTCTCTCTGCTTCTGTGGTACACAGACAGAATTTCTAGAGTTCATATGTCAAGCTTTACCACATGATCTCAATTCCAGCCTCTCTTCATATCAAGCCCAATAACATCCTATTGATTGTACCAGGTCATATGGCCACGCCCAAAGTCAAGGGGTAGGGAAGTATACCTTTCCAATGATGAATACATGACCTGGTATGAGGAATAAAAATTGAGATCAGTATTTCTTTTTCTTTTAAGTTTATGTATTCTGAGAGAGAAAGGAGAGAGAGAGAGAGAGAGAGAGAGAGAGAGATGGGGAGGGGGGTGTGCAGGGGAAGGGCAAAGAGAGAGAGACAGGGAATCCCAAGCAGGCTCTGTACTGTCAGCAGAGTCCTATGTGGAGCTCAATCTCACAAACTATGAGATCCTGACCTGAGTCAAAATCAAAAGTCTGACACTCAACCCGAGCAGAAATCAAGAGTCTGACACTCAACCTGAACAGAAATCAAGAGTCTGGCACTCAACCAACTGGCCACTCAGGTACCCTAGAGATCAGTATTTCAATCCACTTCAGCAAATAATAAATATAAATGATGTATTTTATGAGTGAAGGATGTTCAACTTACAGAGAAAAAATTCTGGTTATGAAAGGAATTCTCAGGAAAATGTTTAGAATTATGTATAACCGGCATCTTTGAATTCTAAGCATACATCCATGAGAGTGGTTTGTATGCACTGTAAGATTTACAAAATCACATATTGAGTATATAAAATGAATTCTACTTCTTTCTGTGGATCTCTTTTCTTCAGCCATATCCCTAGGAGTAGACCTTGGCATAGTAAAGGCATAAAAGAGTAAATATCTAGTAAGCTACTAACTAGCTAAAGTGTATATAGCAATGCTAATTAATTCCTATTAAAATTCCATTGATAAAGACCCTTTTCATTAACTATTCTATGATGGCTAACTTCTACGTATGTTTTGAATAATAAAGTAATTAGAAACTAAATGCAAAGGGTTTATGGTTTCTTTAACAAATAGAAAAATAAAACAAAAGTTAGTATTCATTTGGAAATGAAAAAAGGTCAGTTCCTTTTAGAGTTGTTGAAGTCTTTAAAAGTATTGTTTGTAGAAAATTATAAAACAAAGAATTTGTAGTGGGGCCTGAGTGGTTCAGTCGGTTAAGCGTCCAACTCTTGATTTCTGCTCAGGTCCTGATCTCCCAGTTTGTGGGTTCAAGTCCCATGTCTGCTCTTTGCTGACAGCATGGAGCCTTGGGATTTTCTGACTTCCCCTCTCTCTGCACCTCCCCCACTCGGGCTCTGTCTCACTAAAAATAAACATTAAAACAAATAAAGAATTTGTATTATTAACAGATGTGCTTGTAAAAATACATGTATTTATAAACTCTCATTTTTAATTGTGATGGTAGCCATGGCATAAATAATTGAAATATACAAACATTCCTTAAATCAAATTCCTTATTATCATGCCCATAGCCATTTCCATTCTTTTTCAGTGAGTACCCAAAATTGCCATATCAGGATCACCTTGTCTTTGGGCTTTTACATCAAGTTTGGGGAATGTTCAGTCAGTTTACAACCGATTGAGGTTCACATTGTAAATTCTCCCTTCATCAGTGGTATTTCCAAAAAGTGTTTGTTTTGTTTTGTTTTGTTTTCCAGTGATGTTTCTCCAGAATGACCACAGTCTTTTTTTTTTTTTTAATTTTTTTAACGTTTATTTATTTTTGAGACAGAGAGAGACAGAGCATGAACGGGGGAGGGTCAGAGAGAGGGAGACACAGAATCTGAAACAGGCTCCAGGCTCTGAGCTGTCAGCACAGAGTCCGACGCGGGGCTCGAACTCATGGACCGCGTGATCGTGACCTGAGGTGAAGTCAGCAGCTTAACCAACTGAGCCACCCAGGCACCCCTTGAATGACCACAGTCTTTATATGACACTAACTTCTTTCTGCTGCTCAATTTTTGTCATTTCTTGGTCTCTTTCTGACTTGGGTTATGGTTGCTGAATGGCTCTTCTGTCTCTGAATTTTTGGATGGTAGTGGGGTTTGGCAATCATTGTCCATTTTGAGTCAAAACTGAAAAAGATAATCTTCGTTGAACTCACGAAGTCTAAGAAACATCCCCCAGATCAGGCCCCACATGGCTGAATTAGCTCTTGGTTTTTACACCTGTTTTATAGATTTCTCCAACTGCAGTTCCTAAACCAGCAGCCCTTACTGAACTTAACATTAGTAATTTTGTATCCAGAATTCCTCTTTCCCTTGATGTTTTCTCAAAGATTTTCAAAAATTCTTTAGAATGTCAGTGGGATTTTCTAGGAAAAGATATGATGTATGCATTATAGCTTTAAATATAATCCTAGTTATATTAAACTAAGTAGTGTATTGCTACTTAAGCATGTAGCTTTAGTATTTTATTATATATTGTAAATGTGGCAAATATTGCAACCTAAGACAATTCCTCTGTGCTTATCACACAATGACAATTCCAGACAAGTGTTGCTGTAGCTTTGTTTGGCTTTGTTTTTCTCTCTCACTCATAATTGTGTATCACTGCTAGAGCAGCAAAGAAAAAGTGAATACTGTTTACTCTTCAGAATATGGTAAGTGCCTGAGGAGTGTCCTGTGTACTCAGGGACCTATAATTGTAATGGAGAAAATTGGTTTAGTTAGATTCATTGTAACACTGTGAATCAAGCTAATTGCTATTTTCAATGTAGGCTCCACAATGCTAATAAGACAAGCAAAATAACTATTTGTTCATTCAACATGTGTTCGCTGACCAGTGACAATTTTGGAGCCAAAGAAAGGATTAGAGGACAAGAAGAGAATTTAACAAAGTAGATTTTTGTTAAATGATAGAATTTCAAGAAAACCCAAATTCAGAATGATCATTATAGCAAAGGTCCTTTGTGTAAACTGGTAAGAGAAATCCAATGTGTAGATATCTAAAGAATTTGAACTATTAGGAGCACTGACCCCCACACAGTTGAAAACCCCTTAGAATTTGGATTCTCCTAAAATGTAACTACTCATATAGCCTACTATTGACTGGAACCCTTACTGATAACATAATCTATTATCTCACATTTTGTGTGTTACATGTACTACATACTATATTCTTACAAGAGAGTGAGAGAAAAGAAAGTTTTATTCAGAAAATCATAAGGAAAATATATTGATAATATTATACCGTATTTATCAAAAAGCTGCTGTACGTGGACCTACATAGTTCAGACCCATGTACTTCCATACTATTTTTTTGTACGTAAAATGGTCCTCTAAACATTTTACATATGATATGCCCCGATTCGAGAGACCCCCCCCCCCGAAAACAAACCACCAGAGTCCAGAGTCAAAGCCAAGCGGCAAGGGTCGTTTATTGCAGGTTCGAACCCGGTCCTTCGCACTTGTTGCCAGTGACGCTAAGAGGCCCCAAGCAAGGATCTTACGGCTTCTTTTATAGACAGGCACAAACAAGTTAGGAATTTTTTTGAGGTTACAGAGCTGTTATTGGTTGACATTTAAATTTGGACGCTCAGCAGAACTTGTTTGGTTCCCGCCTTTATTTCAAACCACTCAGCAGAACTTGATTGGTTCCCGCCTTTAGGTCAGACTACAACCTGGCACGCCCTGGCTGGTTTTAGGAATGGGGGGGGGGGGTCTTTTCTTTGCAGTTGTGAGTACACCTGGTAATTTTTCTCTTAGTCTCTCAACATATATTCAACATTCAATCCACACAATAATCCTCTGAGATAGATAATATCATTATTCCTTTTTTTTTTTTTTTTTTTTTTTTTACATTAAAAAACTGAGAGGTAGAGAGGTAAAGTAATTTGCCCACGATTATCCAACTAACTCTTGCTCAGTCTGGGATTTGAATCCAGTTTGGTTCCAGAGTCTGCTGTTAATCAATAAGATGCAAATAAATTTCTTTGCTATTTCATATGAAGAGAAATGAATCCTGGCAGGGGTACAACTAAAAGTCTTTCAAGTAATTTATATTATCAGAGTTTATCTCATGTGAGTAACCGGGCCTGCAGAAAAGTGGTCACTAGAACAATTAAACTTAAATATCTTGAGAACAATGTGCCTTTTCATGGGAATGGAAGACAAGATACACAATAGTGGGAAACCTAATAGGTTGTCTCTCTACTTCCATATTTACAATACTTCTGAGATGATTCACTGATAACCCTGAAGAATGTGACAGTCACTTAAAGTCATATATAGTTATGTAACTGATTCATTTGTCAGTGCTAAAAGTACAATAATAAAGTGGAAAGCGCAATGGGTTTGAAATAAAAAGACATTCAGTTTTTAAGTTATACAATCTACTATTTCTGAATCTCTAAATATAAAATATAGTATGACACTTGAATTGGGATGTGGGGTTGGTAAGATGCCAATTGATTAGCCTTCTCTCTCTCTCTCTCTCTCTCTTTTTTTTAATGTTTATTTTTGAGAGAGAGAAAGAGCATGCGAGTGAGCTGGGGAGGGGCAGAGAAAGAGGGAGACAGAAGATAAGAAGTGGGCCCAGGGCTGACAGCAGGGAGACTGATGAGGGGCTCCAACTCATGAACCACCAGATTATGAACTGAGCCAAAGTTGAACACTCAACCTACTCAGCCACCCAGGCACCCCTTTCAGCTCTTCAAGAGATGGTTGTTTTCTCTCTCCATCCTTCAAAAACACTGGGCCTGAACTTGGAATATGATACCCCCTTGCTTTCCAATGCTGCATTTTGATAAATCTCCGTTCCTTCACTATAAAAGCATTGACTGAATATCATGTCATCAAACTCTACTACCTATCACCTCTCCTTGCTGCAGACATCTCTTAACACTTGGAGAACTCTCCCTCATTCCGTGACGATTTTAGCATCTGGATTACTGTCACTGACTCTAATACTGCCCATGACCCAGTTTTTTTCATTTTCAATATTTATATGGCTGATTTAGCTAGTAGCCTATTGTCTCAATTTGGTGACCAGGTCCTCTCCTACAAAGATTTTGTCCGTGTCCTTTCTCAACTGCTCACAAAAAAAGGAAAAAAAAATATTATCTCACGGACTCCAATGTGTGTTTTATGAAGTTGAATACTGTCTTGCTCACAGTTGAATCATGAATACCCTGGCAGAGCTGGCAAAAAGGAGCCACTCAGTGCTCATATACTGAATGAATAAGTAGTTAAAAGACATCAGCAAATATTCATCAACTAAGTCAGTGCTGTCAATCTCACCAGGATGCCAATCAGTCTGAAATAGTTTTCCAGAGTCTACAACCTATACACTTAACCTGAATTGAGAGAAATCTCTGAATAAGAGTTTAGGATGATACCCCATGTACCATATTGAAGTGGAAGCAGTGAAAGGTGCATCCTCTCATCATACTGCCTTCTCAGAAAGGGCAGGGATGGGTCTTCCAGAAAGAGTAAAACTGAATAAACATATAAGTAGATAATTATTCTGGTGTTGCAGGCATAGTGCTTTCTGGAGGCTTTCTTCCTTTAGTATCCATCTTTTAATATTTGTGTATGTGTTCATTTTCTTCCTAAATGATGATAAAAACATGAGTTTCTGGTAACAACCGCCTTCAATTAGAGCAGGTACCCCTCAATGAAATGTATTCATTCACATTTCCCTCTGCCCCCCCTTTGCTAATTATTTATGAATTTTCCAGTTTTCAGTAAAATCTTCTGGTATGTTAGCACTGCACCACAAAGACAGGGACTGTATCTTTTTGCGCTAAAATTCTCCATCTAGGGATGCCTGGGTGTCTCAGTCAGTTAAACATCTGACTTTGGCTCAGGTCATGATCTCACAGCTTGTGGGTTCATGCCCCACATGGGGCTCTGTGCTGACAGCTCAGAGCCTGGAGCCTGCTTCCAATTCTGTGTCTCCCTCTCTCTCTCTGCCCCTCCCCTGCTCATACTCTGTCTGTCTGTCTGTCTCTCTCTCAAAAAATAAATAAACATTAAAATAAAAAAAAATTAAAACTCTCCATCCAGTGGAAGGATGATTTGCTATTTTTGGTCCTAAATTTATCTCAGTTGGAGATTCATTGCTAGCAGTTTTCTGACTGGTGAAGCTGCTATGATGCCTACAAAGCCTGGTATCTCCACAGCACCTCCACAGTATGGGCTTCCCCACCACCCCATTCTTCCCTTTCCAGAAATCTGAATGTCCCAACCCTTGAAGTACTTGTATTTCTTTAATGACAGCAGAATTTTTTTTTTTTTGCTCTGTTTTTCTTTAGTGGGTTGTTTCTTTTTTTTCTTTTTCTTTTTTTGCCGTTACTCTTTTCAGACAAGTTTAGGCAAGTTAAAAAAAAAAAAAGTAAGCTGCTTTGGGTGGGTGTTAACTCCTTTCCTGTCATGGTGTTGTCCTGGGTTACCACTATTCGAAATTTCAGAGAGCTAACATTTTTTTCATTTTTTCCCATTCTCTTTGCTTTTTGGACAAGATATTTTACTTTCCACCATCTGGTTCCGATACTGTCTTTTAGGGTGCCTTATAGGGAGTGCTATAGAGCCAATTTCTTTTTTGTCTGCAGACAAGCAATTGTCATTCTAGCTCACCCAGTGTTGGGTACAGTCACCTAGAATGTAACGTTTGATGAGCCCAATACTTCCATTTCCTCGAACTTCAGCTGTATATGGTTTTCCCGTCTAGAACTTTGCAATGAGTCTCACTGAGAATTCCCT